>NW_022475458.1:19615-72217 GCF_009193585.1 Aspergillus caelatus
GGGGGGATATTGAATTGATTGTGAGAAGGCATTGATCCCTTAGTTTAAAGGATCTTGTTCTGACTAGTACATTAGAATTAGTAACAGTTCCTGATGCTCCTGAAATAGAACAGCCGAGCTGCTACCAGCAGGAGAGGAATAGCTGAACAGATATTTAGACCACTGGATCATCTCCAGCCAGAAAAAAACATCTTGGTAGCATCCCTCTGCGCAACAATTTACTGATTGTTCGCCTTGTCTACTACCAGATCACAGCCGAGATCCAGATTGACTTAGATTTAGATAAACACCACAAAGAATAAGAGACATCCTCGGCTATAATTTAGTATACTGTTGCTTATAGAAGAAGATAAGAATCAGTCTTCCGTTAATAGACTACGTACTATTATTTTATCTATCCCTACTTAGTTCACAGGTCCTCTACCCTCAGTAGTAGATAGCTCTGACAGCTTATTAGTGGACAAATTGACTTTTACTTTCCACTCCTCCAGAGAGAGCGCGTAGTTGATGGTGTGCGGATAAGACGGTCCATGGACTGTTGTAGAGCTTGACACATTTTTCTATCAAGACAATAACCTCGCGAAGCTTCTCTTGGGGGCACAAAGTATATGCCACGTTAGCCATGATGGCCAGGGAATCAGGATGCTCAGGCCCTAGACCTGACCGCGGACCTCCATCACCTGCATTTCCAGCTTCTCCGACTCTTTCCATCTTCCCTGGTTTCAGTATGTGGATGCCAGGTTGGCCATGCTGGTCAGGCAATTATCTTGATAGCGTTGACCAGTCGATCCTGTGCACTTTGGAGACTTTTGTATAATTCATATTTTCGCCTGGTCACAGAGGTTCTCATTTCGCAAGACCTGCCTCAATTTATTCCATTTTGGTGGTGTTGTGGTTATTTAACAAAATTGGGGTGTAGATGAAAATCGGTCACCAGGTACACTGGGTGTCAGGTGATCGGATACCTATGGTGCACATTTGTTCACTTTTTTTTTTTTTCTTCATCAGTGGGCACCTTCCCCACCTACAATCACGATAGCGCTCACGCAGTGAATTCTCGGAGTCTATATCACCAATTAATGCCCCCTCCTAACTCTCTAGACAATAACCGCCAAAGTGTTTGCATTAATTGCAAATTACGAAAGAGGAAATGCGATAAGTCATTACCACAATGCGGGCACTGTACCCGGTAAGCTCATCACCAGTAACATTATGGAAAAGAAGCTTTTTGTAATATAGCCTTATAGCAAAAGGCTGGAGTGTCGTTATGTCCCCCGAGGCTCAGAGGAGCCCTTAGCTCGCGGCAGACCGTCTCTGACAGGGCCCATCGCACACAATCCTGCCATCCGATCTTCCCTGCTTCTTTCGAACATCTTCTCAGATATGCTGCTATTGGAGCCTACAAATATTGAATCTGCCGTGTACCTTCAAATCTACCGAATTATAAGAGCAACCGGCGGAACCTTCGATGAAATCAACAATCGATATTTCCGCGGTATCCACACGTTCGTCCCGATCATATCCCCGGACCGTTTTAACGATAAGCTCGACAAACTTCAAGGCGCGGCCCCCCCAACGGATCTCTCTGTACTACTTCTCAGCATGTGCTTGGTGACCTATCATCCAGAATTCTCACATTCGCAGAATACCGAGCCTCCACACCTATCAACCCTGTACTTGACGACAAAGTCGCTTTTCGCACAAGTTCAAGCATCTTCGTCCCTTTCGCTGCCTTTGATCCAAGCAGGAGTTCTAATAGCCGTCTATGAATACTCCAGTGGAAGGTATAGTGAGTCAATTGCAAGTATTGGTTACTGTGCACGAATGGGCATAAGCCATGGTTTACATCTCGTTAACCCCCCCGGAATTACGGATGATGAGCTGTTTACGCAAGTGGAAGAATGGAATACTTGGTGGAGCATTTTTATCTGTGAGAGGTCTATCTCTCGCCCCCCTCTGAGTATCCTAGCCTAACACCACAACACTACTAATACGGTCTCTCACAGAACGTTCATTTGTGAAGCACGTGAATTGCTGCAACCTCTTATAGCACAAGCTCCAGAAATAGAAGCCAATCGTGCAACGAAGTTAGAAGACTTCCCTCTCAGCGACCTTTCTGAGTCCAAAAGGATCCCAAATCTTCCAGACGACCCTTCTCAAGAACGTGGAGCATTCGCTAGTGTAGCTCGGGCTGCATGGCTCCTGGATCGGACGTTACAATCTCTACGTATAGCTGATGATGATCTTCGAATAGCGCAACTGAAGAAGCTGGACAGTCTGCTTCAGAATCTTTTGGCGGTGGGTCTGAGAAGAGCAGGTGGTTTTAGAGGCTTGTGGTGTACAGGAAATGCGGTTATGATGCGGTCAGTCTAAAGAAATGCTTTACTCCGAATCAGACTCGTTCCTGTATATGGACTGACGGTCCGAACAGTACACTATTTGTCATACACCGACATATCCTCTACCAAGACTCGACCCCCACTGCTTGCAACAGCCCGACGGAAATGGAGCGGCAAAACTCCTATACAGCACTCAACACCGTTAGCATGATGATGCTAGATATAGCAGCTGCCCAGAACAAACTCTCTTTGTCGTTAATAGATACCTTGCCCCCAAGTGTCTCGTATATCATTCATGCCGCTCTTGATCACGTCAAGGCGATGAATCTGTTAGGCGAAGAACGGATTCATGTGGAGAATCAACTCAGCTGGACCCTTGGCATGCTTCAGAAGCGGTGGTATGACACTGCATAGAGAGGGAATACGCTTTCTGATCCTCTCAAGCTAGAAAACATCCTACTGTGCCACAACGCTTGGGTGTATTACCGTAGATAGCACGATTATGGCTCCAACGTTTGTGTCCGAAAGTATTACTTACCAAGAATAACTGGTTTCCATGGAAGAGAGGCTCTACCACAATGACAAAGGCGTGATCTGAAATTAATAGGAGAAGAGCCTATAATGACCCACAATGGCTGTTCTACTTCCTTTTCGGTGGTATTCCCATGAAACTATCGAATCATGATATTCTCAGCGTCGCGTTCAAGTCTTTTGGAAGTTAGAGTTCAAATTGTGGTGTATTCAAAAGTTTTACAAAAAAATGAGGGCGCCGAAGAGACGAAACTGGCCGCAAGGACCTTTGCGCACGCACGAAGTGATTCGAGAGCGAACAATAAATTAACGGTATATTCACTTAGTGGCTTGATTAATTGTCCTATCAGATTTACTCGTCAGTTGACCTCAGAAGGGCCTTCATATGCAGCACTATGACCCTCAAATTAAACCTTCCAGGTCCCTCGCGCCTTAGACAACAGATAGGTAGATGCTGCTAGGAACAATGAGCCCACAAAGGCAGATACACCCGCAAACACCTCTAATCCAGAAAAGTCGGCTCCCCCTTGCTGGTTCAGAATACCTCCCATGGTTGGAAGTCCTGTTAGGCAACTAGAAATTCGTATATTAGCTTGTGGAAAGAATAAATGAGCCTGGTACCGGAAATTGCATGCTATCCCACCTTATCGAGATCATTAGTTGAAATGTGCCAAATGCTCGGCCCAGCGATTCCACTTTGCCAACCTTGGCAACGCAAGGCATGAATAGAGAGACGATGGATCCGCTGACAAATCCATAAACCAGAGCAAATACGATGATCCCTGCGTGCGAGGGATGATAATTGAACGGTAACCATAGACAGAATATTGATGCCGCAGTCAGAAATGAGCAGGCAGTTAGCACATTGAGGTGTCCAATACG
Organism: Aspergillus caelatus; assembly: GCF_009193585.1. Taxonomy (NCBI): domain Eukaryota; kingdom Fungi; phylum Ascomycota; class Eurotiomycetes; order Eurotiales; family Aspergillaceae; genus Aspergillus; species Aspergillus caelatus. The sequence goes on from NW_022475458.1 coordinate 23,368, forward strand.
ATCAGCCAGATATGGCGGGAGGACTCGACCAGGAATAGAAGCCGCGCTTAGAAACAGTCAGGAGCTACCTCTCATAATGATTCAAGACAAAGGGAAATGGATACGTTATCATAGAGATCAGATATACGGAGAGTGAGGAGGAGAATCCCGAGTTCTTTGCCATACTTGACAGGTAGTCGAAGGGCCCCCACATGCTCCACCTTTTCATGCTTAGTGATATATCTCAATAAATCACGGGAAAATGGACATACATTGAAAAGAAGCACCCGAGGGTGAGGAGGAGTGGCTGTTTTTTCTTGAGTAATGTCAAATCAAACCACTTTGAATTCTTATCCGATTTATTGGGAGGCAGTCGTGCCCTGACCATCAGACAAGCAAGGACCAGCAGTACGCCGATAAACAAAGCAGTGTATCGAACTGCTCCGTCAAAGCCAACCTTGCTGATGAGCTGATCGAGCAAGATGGGAAATATCACGCCGCCAAGACTCGCTCCGGATGTCGCGATGCCAACTGCGAGTCCTCGTCTTCTGATAAACCATTGACCGGTACAGACCATAGCTGTGGTAAATACTCCACCCGCGCCTAGGCCAAATGCGAGACCTTGGGCCAGGAAGATCTGGTAGTACTCATGGGCAAGGCTCGTCATGCAGAGAGATAAGACACACAGAAAACTACACGGGTACAACACTGGTGCAGATCCGTAGGTGTCAAGTACATGGCCGTATACAGGACCCAGCGCCCACATCAAGGATAATTCGAGTGTAAAAATCCACGAAATCTCAGAGGGGTCATATTGCTTCAGTCTTGACTCCTTATAGTTCGTTTGGAAAACACCAATTCTGTTAAAGCCGAGTCAGCAGGTATGCTTCTTTTATTACTTAGAACACCCACGCGCTTAAGAATCCATATGTGCAAAATAAAGAAAAAAAAGATCCCCCCAAGCAGATCCAGCCCTGTATTCCTTCTTCGGGAGGGAGGGCTATCTCTTGATTGGCTTCTTCCGTCTTTGCTGGAGGCATCTTGAATGGATACTCAAATATTGTTAGGATCAAGTAATAAGAGTTGAGAAACAAACCCTCAACAGGCGAAACTGCCTTTATATGCACGTTCATTGAATGCTTTGATCTTCATTTGCAAGAATTACGGGCAATTTCCTGTGTACCATGCCGACTTCCGTGACTGTAGCATCCCACAGAGTGGTTGTCTGCTTAGAAATATCCAATTACCCTCACAGCAGTCCGATCAGGTAACCATAGAAGTTCTTTGGCTCGAAACTCCACTGGACGGCCGATATAAAGGCGGCCGCCAGGTGGGTCCACCTCCTGCTCATCCCTATGTTTAAGAGTTCTTTGACTAAAGCACTCCGCTCCTTAAGGAACTTTGTCTTTCTTTGGCTTGAATGCCCCACTTGTGGCCAAGCGATTCTAGAACGGCGGCCGCCAGGTGGGGCACTGCTTGCTCATTTCCATGTTTACACTTCTTCGACTAGTACTCCGTTCCTGAGTATGGATCTAGAATTTCGTATACCTGATCTCTGCGGCTGACGCCCACCGCTCTTGGGGTACTAGTTGAACGTACTATATCTAGCATAGTTCTCATATTGAGGCTATGCATGCTCGTTCTTAATGCTCGGCCCAGCTAGCTTAGCATGTTAATGCAGAACTAAGCGTCCGGCATTGTAGTGATATGTTGGCTGAAAGTCCCGCCATTACATGACTGGGTCCTTCAAAAATGGCGAAATTAACGATAAAAGACAATGCTCATTATTGACACATGGGAAACTTGACTAGGACACTAGTAGTTACATGATCCTTTCCACCTACTCTCTGTAAAGTGATAGACCCGGTGCGGAAGATCCATTTCTTATTCACAGCAATACCGCAACTAGAGTAGATCGGGTCCTCCGAAAAACCAGCCCTCAACCCACCCCAGTCCTGCTGTAGATTAGGATAGATTCTAAATCTAAAATCTATTTTAGTTTATAAAAAACTACATAATTTAAAAATTCAGATATTTTTGAGCTTTTCTATATTTTTATATAGATCTAGATTATATATATATATATATATATAAAGTAGAGATATAGACCTGTTAGAGATATAGAGCGTCAAAAATTGGGTTAACATTCTAGTAAACCTATATAGATAAGGTGTCTGATGAATAAGCAATATCCTACTTATTTAGGTATAGTAGCAGGGATTTCCGGTTCTTTTTGAGTCGAGTCGACCTAAATGAGCACGGGGTTCGGGGCGGGTGCGGGTCTGCCTACCAAAAACCTGACCCGATATGTCACAGATCCGATGATGACTCTGCATGATGACTGTATCGTATACCCTGCCCGTTGTGCATATACAGCTCGGAGGCCGAACGGCGACGACGGATTACATATCCGTTGACTTTTCAATAGCGTATAGTAGCTCCTTGTCAGTCTTATCTTGTTAGGAGAATAAGGGGTTGCTTCTGGATATAAAGTTAGTCTGATGTTAATGGAAGAAGGAGGCAAGAATAAGTCTTCTGTCTGCCTAATATCTACTGCTTAGTTTTCTGCCTACGTACCCTTACCTAGTTGACAGGTCTTCTACCCTGTATAGTAGATATTTCTTTGACACGATACCAACTCTATCTCTAATTGAGATGCATATTGGTCTCTTTTCTAGGTGTTATCTGATAGAAACTACCCTTGTACTTATTAAGCCATGTAGCTAATAGGTGGCAGAGAGCCTATACTTACGGCCGCAAAGAATATGCTCTTCAAAGATAACCAATCATATTCCTGGCTTTGTCCATTCAGTCGGAATTGAAATATGATGGTGGCGTTCACTAGATGACAAACAGGTTTTACATATTAGGAATACAGATACAGAAGCTGACGGCGAGTCGGCGACTTTCACTTTGTGGTATCTTGGTAGGGCCTTCAATTTCCAACTTTTCGCCGTTGGTGAGCCAGGATTTGTGATGCCACACTGGACGCTTTTATATGGACTATTAGTATTGCCTTGTTATTGTGCTATTAATCGCACTTACTGTCGACCTGGTGATTTTGTAACAAAGCAGCTACTTAGAGGCCTGTGTTTGCAAGGAATGACTATTATCGAGAGATTACAACGAACTATCCACCGGCGGCTTGTTTCACATGCTACTGCGGACCGATTACGGCACACAGACTTATCCGTACGAATATAGAAGAGAAGTATAAGAGAAAGAGGCTTTGGTAGCTATCTCTTAGGTGTGTTGCATTTCTCAACGTTATCAAGTCTGTCTCCCGAGGTATGTAGTAAGGCGACCCGACCCAACTTGCCCAGGTACTGTACAGCACTCGTTCGTGTCCATATTGGATCATGCTTCCACTCTCTCGATTGCTTGAGAAAACTAAATAGTGTCTCCGACCTACAAGTAAACAATATTGAAAGCACCATAATCCCAGGCAAGGAGCGAGAGTCATCCGCATCCAGCTTTTCTTCTCACCACGCTGAACAAGTAATAGCAGTAGATATTGCCCTTTCCCCGCCCCAAGGATACTAACATAAATCTCATCGCTTGTAACGTCTAATTTTAATCCGACGGTCTGCTTAAAATCTTTAGAGAAACCCTGATATTTAAGCCTTATCCTCTGTAGGCGGGTAAAGTCCACCTTGAGGGCACTTGCTGCCAAGCTTTCCATGATCTAAATACTTTTGTTGCAGAAAGTCCACGGTCTTTTCAGGCGACAGGCCACGTTCATCAACATAATGCCGTTCAATAAAAGCAACCGTGTCGAGCCCCACGGCTTCATCATCTGTTAGTCTCCTAGCGGCAACATCTGGAAGCTATGAGGGACAAGGGGTCATGACGTACCATCCATTGTCCGGCATGGAGCTGCGCCTCCTTTCACAAACATTTCCAACCACATAGAGTCGATCTCCTCGGGGACTGACACACCCTCCGCCAAAATTGTCAATGTCTCGCGCTTGACAGCCGCCCAGAGGCGATTGAATATGAAACCCGTCGACTCCTTTCTTGCCACGTAAGGCAGGGTCGCAACCTCCTTCGACCGCTCAACGATGAATGGAAAAACCGCGTTATCCGTGTAGCCATCCGTCATGATCTCCACAATCATGCAGTCTGGAGGCATATAGTAGTGCATATTTAATATCCGAGTCCTGGTGTCAGTCCCAACTTTGGTAAGCATCTCAGAAGTCTTATATGAAGATGAATTCGACGCTAGGATGCAATCAGCAGGTGCCAAAGTTTCTAGCTCTGCAAATGTATCGATTTTCAAATGGAGCTTTTCCGGCACTGCTTCGATCACTAGCCATGCATGCCTGACCGCATCTGCCAGTTCCTCAACTGCCTCTGCCTTGCCAGGCTTTTTACCAGTCTTCTGAGCATACACGGCCACATTTTTCTCGATATACGCTATGCCATCCGTACGCTGCTCTGCGCTCGGATCGCGGATAATAACATCATATCCGCCAGATGCCCAAACGCATCCTGTGTTCAAAGTCCGTTGTTAGTATATATGACACGTGGATTAACTCCAAATGGGCCCTTTACCTATACGCCGGCCAAGGACACCCGCACCAAGCACGGCAACAGGTCGGTTCTGATAGTCTTCTGGGTGTTTCCAAGGTGCCATTTCGGATGTAGCTCTGGGTAATGCTAATGTGAAGGTAGCAGAATACGTGAACTAAAACTTGAACCAGGAAAGTATCCGCGCAAAAAGAAGTAAAGCAACTCTTTGTTTGTGGAACTGCTGCATACAAATCAAGAAGGATAAAACCCAGGCCCCGTCAATCTTCTCATTATATAGGCATTTCTTTGTGCTGGTAGCTCAAGAAAGGAGACGAAAACATATACTCGGGCCATGTCGGGTTGGCATACCTTCCTAACGTCGGCTAGCCGCATTGATTGAGCACATTCTTTTGTTTTGGACTGATCTCTCAAGCCGAGTGCCGATCCCGAGGTTTCTATGGCTAGGGTACCGGCACATAGGTACCCGGAACGGGATAATAGTTGTATTTGCTGAAAGCCTCCAGATACGAGGCACCCCGGGATTCTGGATTGATGGATTACCGTCTCCGGTGACTGCCGTGTCGTTCCCGATAATCCAATAGGCCTTGCTTGATGTCAGCCACTATCCGAGGTGTAGCAACATAACCTTTGCCAGTAAGCCAGCCTATCAGCCTCAGAATGAGAGCACGTTTCGGAGTGATTATTCTGGCCCCTTCTACCCAAGATGATAAGCAAGTTTTGTACACAAAGGCAATTCCTCTAGTGCACAGAGCAATTCCTCATGGTTGTCAAGCCGTACATCGCATTGACTAGAGAAGAATCTAATGAGTTGGACGTTCTACTTTTCAAGGCGTGTTTGGTCCACCTGCGCCAGGAGACCTTGTTATTGTCACCCTTGCTTAGAATTCTGTCTACATAATTCATCCTCTGGCCTTGTCCTAATTCATAACTGGACATTTTGCATCAGTATGGTCGGCGTTTTCTCTATATTTAATTAAACAATCTACGGTAGACAGGGTCTCCGTCTCCTTAACAAGCATTTAATTTTCAGCAAAAGGGATAATCTAGCAATACAAATTCAAAATACACCGTGAAAGTAAAAACCCGCTCGCACGAAGTGCCTCCCTAAAAGCTGAAGATTTGATCCGTCATCTTTGACACAGCTCCGGATGATTGGTATCCCAAACTAACCAAACCCTTTTTCGAAGCATTGACCATTCCTGGCGGGCCACACAGCATCACCTTCGTGTCAGGTGAGGGCTTAGGCAACCTAGCTGCCATGACAGAGGGGGTAACATAACCTTTCCCATAGGCCCAATTCTTTGGTGGGTGGTCCAGCATATACCAGAGCTTTAGGTTTTGCGGATAGTCACGGGCAAATGCTTCCAACTCCTGTCGCAGAAGAATATCCTCTTGAGTACGGTTGGCGTAGATAAGACTGACCTCGGTCAAATCGGTGTCATTCTCGCAGATGGCGCGAATTAGCTGATACATCGGGGTGATTCCAGTTCCCCCAGCGATCATTCCAATCTTTTTGCAGAGGCCATTATAATATTTCATAGCTCCTTTAGGACCACGAAACTGGACCTTGTCACCCACTTGCAAATTCGCTAAATATTTTCCTGTAAGGAGGCCATCTGGATAACACTTGATCACCAATTCTAGTCTTCCCAGATCCAAATTGTTCGATGTTGGGGTATATGACCTGGAAACAGCTTGCCCATCAATAGTAGCTTTTATAGCCACATGCTGCCCAATCGGAAGTCCAATAACATCCTGTCGTCCGGGTAGTTGGAAGGTAAAGCGGTACACATTTTGAGCAAGCTCGTCCTTTTGAACCAAAGGAAGAGACTTATATTCCTTGGGCTCAAGGAATCCGCTGATAAGGTGCGGATTTGGCTGTTGTACCGGGTGCGATTTCACGTGAGATGGAAATTTGGCAAATCCAGAGTCAATTTGGAGCAGCTTGGACAGTCTCTTTCCAAATATACCGCCGATCGCGGTAGACAGAAGAGTAGCAGCGATGAATCCACTGGAAAACCCTCCAGTTGAGATTCCCCCTTGAAAAAGGCGCATATCGAACCCTGAATTGACCACAGCCTGAGAGGCCTTCGTTAGCCCCTCAGCCATAGGAATCTTGTTGGCGAACAGGTAGTATAGTACGGCCCCTCCGAGAGATCCTGATACGAGCACTGTGCTAAAAGCCGATCGAGGCTTCGTGGCCTTAGTAGCCGGGGGGCCTTGAGCAATGACTTTGACGGCCTTGGGCTTGCTGAACTCGACAGCACCTTTCAAAGTCCCCATTAAGTAAGAGTGCAGAATCTCGTCCGCATCGTCAGAATGGCCGACCTCTTCATATGCAGCTGTTGCGTCCGTTCCAGCAACATCAATCAAAACATCGGCACCGCCGGGATGGTCTCTGACGTACTCAGTTATATTGTAAACTACGTGTAGATAGACGTGTTAGTCAAAGGGATGCCAATTAAGGATAACCTGCCCAAAGAGCCAACTTACCCTTTCCGTGAATCGTAACCCACAAATCTGTTCTCGTATTGTGGGCTGCTATAGCTTCGGCAGTATATTCTGATGTGACTGACATTGTAACAGGTGTGTATATAGATATTATTCGGAAGTGGTAAACAAGTAAAGAATGCTTAATTAAGACACACAGAAACTAAAGGGATGTTTATGGACTCAACCCAGGCCAGAGGCGACCGGTTTCTTAAGTAGGAGGCTTTCAGGGCATGATTCTGTCATCACTCTAATACGACCAGTCATTTGCTCCTATACGAAACGGGACAGACCACCACACAAGCTCGTCTATTCGGCCCGTATGGAGCTCAGCTAGCAAAAAGCTGAAAGCTTGGTCTAAAGGTCGAATTCTGCTGAAAGCCTCCTGTTGCCGCAAGCGTTCCCCCTTGTTGATTCTTTTGGCCGATGTCATTTGCGCACAGCAGTCAATATTACCGAGGTTTCGAGTTCCGAGCTATGGTGACCAATCGGAAAAGAGCAGCTGAACAGAGTGTCAAAGCCATATTGAATCTGCACCGCTGCAAGGGGAGGAGGACCCGGTGTCCCGTACAGTACAGTGATCGTGTAATGCCACCATGGAGGTCAAGGCCTAAGCGGCCCGTAATAGATATATAAACTCCTTCACTTGTCATTAAAGGTTTGTCACAACTACTCAGATAAGGGCGTTTGTTTGCTACAGAGCTTTCATCATTATCACCCTGCAAATGTCTACGCAAAATTTCTATGTCCTCGGTGACCCCCTCTCGTCATCCAGAACCATCCAGGTCGACCCAACTGGGGGTATCGATGGGCTCAAACACTTGATTGCCGCTCACTTCGCCATAGTGGAGCCTAGTGGTTAGTCTCACAGCTTCGCCGTTCCCTGGGCAAGACGACAACACTTGCTGACAGACAAACAGGAATTGGTTTCCATGCGGATGAAATCGCGCTCAATGATGTTTCGGAGGTCGTTTCAGCCAGTGGCCCCGTGGCTATCTCTATCGATGGACATGCCGTACGAGAGCCTGTGGGCCCAAAAGGATTGCCGTATGTCGGGAACTACTTTGAGGTGTATCCAGATCATCTAGGGAACCACCAGCGGTTATTTGAACAATATGGACCGGTGATCAAAACTACCAACCTCGGGCGTGAGACCTACCAGACTAATGATCCACGAATCGCTGCGATTGTCTTTACCGAGTCGGATTTCTTTACCAAGAAGATCAACGAGGCCCATCCTCTCTACGCTCTAAAGACTCCGGCTGCGGGTGTCTTTCTAGGAGACACAGATACACCGGAGTGGAAGATAGCTCATAAATTTCTTCCACCAGCCCTGGGTCCTAAGGCCGTCCGTCACTATGCTCCTACTATGCAGAAAAGTGTAGAAGAGGCTTTTAAAGTCTTTGATACTCTTGATGAGCAGCGTGAAGCATGGAATGTATATCAATATATGCTTAAGCTTGGCTCGCAAGCAGTGGGAAAGCTCACACTTGGCTTAGACTTTCAGCATTTTACATCCCCAGATGCACCTCTGCATGAGATGGTCCACCTAATTGCTGAAGTCCTTGCCCTTAATAAGAAGGTTACTTCAAAGGGAGACTGGTATGGCCGACTGCCTTTCGGCGACCCTCAGCGGCTGAAGCAGGCAAAAGCCAGGGTTGAACATTTAGTGGAGGAGTCGATTGCGCAGGCTGCCAGGGGCGGTGTTGTTGACATTCCCCTACAAGATGCGGCCTTACAAGCCTCGAACATGGTCGGTAAGTTAAGTGCATTCCCCCTTCCCCTTGAGTAGTCTATCTGTACTAAAATGCATTCAGACTATGCCATCCGTGCCGTCGACAATAAGGGTGAAAAGCTGCCCAAGTCCAGTTTGGTATGGGCTCTGGTAGTCGCAACTGGCGCTGGGTTCACAACCACGAGCTCATTGCTCTCCTGGCTTATCTATGGACTGGTAACTTACCCAGGCATGCAGGATCGCCTCCTACAGGAATTGATTGATAATGGTGTGGATGAGAATACTCAAGTTACAGCTGATCTCACAGATCGCTTAGTATTTCTTGATAAATATATTAAAGAGGCACAGCGTCGACACAATCCATCCTTCCAGCCCGGACGTACAGCCAAGGTGGATCTTATCTTACCTGGAGGCTATAGACTACCGAAGGATGCTGTTGTGATACCTGCATTGCATCATATCCATAACAATCCTGATATATGGGAGAATCCTAATCGATTTGATCCCGATCGCTGGGATACTGAGCAGGTGAAAAAGAGGGACAAAGCCGCCTACATACCATTTGCTATGGGCCAACGAATGTGTATTGGGTTTAACTTCGCGCTCCAGGAAATCAAGGTCTTTTTACCGAAGCTCATCTACCGTTATAAATTCACCCGTGAGGGCGATGATCCTATTGAGTATGACCCAATGTTCCAGCTCATCCGACCGAATAATTTATACGTCCGCGCTGAGAGGCGAGTGAAATGGCCACCTCGATCGACTTCTGCATAGATACCTTGTGTGTGCTGGTGTTCAAGATTTAGAACTGTTCATTTAATTGAGGTTGATGGTGGTGTCTACGCAGAAGGTCAAGTTTCATTTCATTCCTCCGGTCTTTTCTGGAATGTGCAACATATGTCTCCCTTTGGTCACCTCATTTGTTAACAAATGTACTTTTCCCTTATCTTCAACTGGGCATATTCCTCATTCCAAATAGTAGTATCTAGGTACAAAACACAAGGCAAGTGAGCGAAATGTTATAAGTGCTCTATGACCTGGTCAATGAATTGTTCCATCCAGTACAAAAGTCAAGAATCTTTGTCATTATTTCGCGAGCAACCTTAACTCACACGGCTCATAAAACAAAGTAAATAGTAAACAGGGAATATTTATCAACTATGTATCACGTTTGTAGCCCTTGTGAAGTCCTATGGGCTCGTTACCAAAAACTAAAGGGGCACAAACCCTTTCGATCTTGAAAATATCTTGGCAGTTGAAGATATATTACGGCTGCTCAAACCGACAAATACATCGAAGACTAAGGATATATCACACGCTAGTCAGTGGTTATTTCAATGACAGAATTAAGATTAAATGACATGTAAATAAATGTGTATATGTTGGATTTCCTCTCCTCCATCTAACTGCTATTTGGCTGTTCGAGTCCAGGTTTTCCGTATACACACCGGAAGTGGCTTGAATTTGTACCTTCTCCTTTATACGATAGAGGCACGTTAGGTCAAAATGCCGTATGTCAGCTTTGCCGTACCTTATAGGATTATATAACATGGTCATGAGTTTATGAATATATGTGCTGATAACCTCTAGAAAGGTTTGCTGATACCTGGCAGCTTCCATATGGGGTGGGTGAACTAAGAAGTTGCTATTGAATCCCCCTTAAACCCGAGTGGCGCACACCATATGGTCTTTGCTCTAGAATATTATAGTGGAATACAAATCTCCTCGGCACATTATGTTATCTGTCTGTCCTATTTTTATTTGATGGCCTAGATATGACTTGACTTGTGTAGTGGCAAAATTATAGATCACCTCACGGGATCGGGAGCGCGGCATCCCTAACGATCGCAATGGGTGGGTACTTTATGATCGTCAGTGGAGACAACTGAAGTTTGATAAATCGGCCAATTGAGCCGAGTACTACGGGAGATCTCTGCGGAGCCGTTAGCCTTGCGGCGAAACTAAACGCCTTCGGTGATCCACCCAGGTATATGCTGCCGAGGTAGGAACCAAAGCCGTATTCCTCGGAAACCACCTCAATCGGTCCCTCCCCCCTTTTTGATGAATCTGAATATTGTCACGCAGCCCAATACACAAATTGTGGCGCAACAGGTGTACCCCTTCAGTGACTATCTTTTCTTGGTTTGTAAATATTGTTATATTATTATATTCGCTATCATGCTCGGCCTGCTTATGCACATCGATACATGCTCGTCATACCGGATTATGCACCTGACGCGCCGCCCATTAGAGCATTCTCGGACCTGCGATGAAAGCATGAGTAAGCTGTATAATGCTAATTTATATCTTGGATGTATGATTGATATTCATAACTCAGTGGACCAAGTCTGTTGCCGAGGTTAGCGGCCTGAGCGACCAATCAAGAAGTTAGGGAGTATGGGCATTGTGTATTAACCTGCTTGCAGTTGTTTTGATTGAAGCGTAGTTTACCAGGCGTCTCAAGCTTTGAAGTCCATGCGAGATTACTCGAGTACGTTCGCAGCTTTACCACTACAGGAGTGAGAATATGGTTGTGGTTTCCGGCGGGCCATTCATTTTTGGTCCTGATAAGGACTGGGGATTAGGTCTAGAGAGATATTCAACAACAGCATTTCCTATCAGAGAACCACTTCTCTAGGGTGGCGAAGAAGATAGGGAATTTCAAGTGGCACCAATGAATATACAACTGGAAGCTTGGACATTGGCATGCCGCATGATTATGTTATGATACATCGAGAGGGTCTATCGGCCCTGACTGATCCATGATTTCATCTAGCGGCCCGGCTCCTCGGTAGTGCCTAGGCTAGGCGTCTCACTATTCAGTGTGTCAGCGATTGCTGCGCTTTCGACATAATAACTCGGAAAGTCGCTCTTCGATACAGGAGCATTTACTCTACGTTGGACTAATTTACCAGTATCCTGCTATACATCGAACGAATTATGCTGTGGTATTCTCGAGATAACGAAGGCCTTGATGTGTACCAGAATCCTATCCCTCGGGTGACCCTTCCACCTGCACTGCAAAGCTTAGTGGATCGCGATGAAGATGAATACTTCTACGAAGATATCTACCCGTCTTAGTATGTATCGCTGCGCAATCATTGTTTCCATTCCCTATACAACCCTGACGAACGATTGTTCCGTGTAAGGAGAGGCGTTATACCATGCATTAGAGAGGCTGGGAGCTGGCGAAAGGCAAAAGCAAATCAGAGGGAATGAGTTCACATTAAATATACTAATGGAGATTTTTCAAAAGCCATATTGACTGCAAGGACACCCCGTACCGATATACGGCCTACTCTAACCGAATCCAAACGATCCTGTTCCCGTCATATAATACTGGCATTAGCGAGTCGCTTCGCCCAGCCATTCATCCATACTTTGTGCGTTGCACACATGCTATCTCCTGGGCTTACGTATTTGGAGACGTTGTCCATGAAGGATACAAAGCCTACCTGCGCAATCGCTCATTGCTTGCCCCATTAAGCAACGACTACAAGGATGCCAGAGACTTGACATCTGGAAAGAATTCGAAGGGGCAATATTGCAGCAAGAGAAAGTCATATGGCGATAGCCAAGACAAATCTGTTGTTGCTGACGACACATCAGATACTCTCACGCCATGGCCAACAATACATATCCCGCTAGCGGAGGACTACAGGGCGGTGATGTTTAAGCGAGCCATATTCCAAAGCATTGCCAGTATGGCATTGCCGGCCATCACCATCCACAGTGTTGTGAGGTATTCCGGACAGCTTCTGAAGAACTCGAAAAATGTCTTTTGCAGGACATGGGCACCTATCGGGGTAAGCTTCTCTCGTTCCAGTTCTCAAATTTAACGTTTTCATATATTACCTCGTTCAGCAGCTGATCACTTATTTTCTAGCTTGGTTTCATCTGCGTTCCTTTCCTCCCTTTCGTGTTCGATCGACCTGTCGAGAAACTGGTCGAATGGTCATTCGCCAATATTATTATAGCGCCCCTAGCTAGAAGACAGTTAGAACACTCCCACCTACCGCAGACCAGCAGCTACACCTGATAGATCGAATATTACACCGAAGAATCTCGACATAATCCATTTCCTGAAGGGCAGTTATATTCGGAGAACGGCAAGAAGCATCATTAAACCAATGATAGTTAAAGGAACAATACGAAAAGAGGCTAAAGGGTCATTCCCACTAAGTGTTTGCTGGGTCATCCGCACAGAAGTGAACTGGCTTTGCCTACTAACTGTTGGTGCAAATATGTAGGCCCAGGTTATAGATTTGTTTGGCCTAATGTGAATAGTTCGAGCCTCCATGGTTGTATTCTTCTATATTCTATACCTCTCAAACCCTGCCTGTCAACTGATCCTTTTTTTTTTTTTTTTTGTTTATATTTTTCCATTTTCTTATTTATATCCCCCTCTAGCATATCGTGTATTATCATTCTCTCTTAGCAAAATACGAATCTGCTACCGACTCTGTACAGATACAGTAGAGCCGACTATCGAGTATCGCCCCAGCTGCATTTCTCTGACATTCCCAGATGTGATTTGTTAAAATTAATACGGACTTAGGTAGATCATTTTTTTCCGCGGCAAAAGACAACATTTCAGTTCTGGCGAACGGTCTATCTCACACTTCTTTCCCCAGTTGCGATATCTGGGAGTTAATGAAACGCCGGAGTTAGGTTTGTGTTAGTCGCCTAGCGTGGTACCCGTTTCTACAAATTATAGACCAATACTAGGAACTGAGAGTTAGATACTAGTAATGAGACCCAAAGATTATCGCGCAGCTCAGGGGCGGTGGTAGTCAACGTAACAAGGATGCCTAGACATCCTCAATACGATTACTCTGCCTTGCGATCTGATCTCGTTGATCCAAAATTGCACTAGAGCTTAGCATTTGGACCAAAAGTATCTGCTATGGAGCTTCCCGTTTCTGCAAAGGACGCTCCCACGACAGGAAGCAAGTGCTCGGTCAACAATTGGGGAGGCAAAACAACATATCCTACGAATCCTCTTGCTGCCCACCTTGATATTGTTAACCATGAGCGCTGTCTCGAGAGCTATTTGGGACAACGTAAGCTCGATAACTTGATGATGTATGCCGGTGTCTCCAAACGGAGAGAACATTGCTTAGGGAGGGGACATTGTGACCCACTTGTTGTTGATAGTTCTAAAAAGCAGGCTGAAAATGTTTTTTTGGAGTGATTGGTGTGGAGAGGCCGCATATCTCGGCATTTATACCAACACCGCAGCTTACTTGGGCCGGATCTAGGTGCAGTAAGACCCTTTAAAGATGTGTCACATCGAGAGCGGTAATTGAAAGTACATTGGCGCATTCTAAACTTATTTCAGGGAATCAAGCAAGTCGTAAGATCGTGAAGAGATAGCTGAGTTTCGCGTAGCATTTTGTTGAATCATGTATCCTCTCATTTACTTCCCAATTGGAAAATCTTGCGTCCCTTCATCAGCTTTGCCAGGATTATCAGATATATAAGATACCTCAACGAATCCATACTTTAAGGTAATGCAGGATAAGGGATCAAAACCTCCATGTAGATAGTACAGAAGAAAGCCCTAAAGGTTTCTTAAACCTAGCCAAGTGCCGGAACATGGACAGGGTCTCTTGGATACTTATTCCGTTTGTGTTTCATTACCCGGCGTCCAACGACGAACCCTCCAGGCTCACAAATGTGACATCGATAAGACATGGGAACAATATTGGGATGCATGCAAATAAAAGGGAGAACGGGGAATCAAACAGCTCTAGGACGGCATGGCTGTGGAGTTGTACAAATATGCTAAGCAGATGGTATATTTAAAAAGCCCACTTCTCCTACCAGCTATGGCCTCACAAACATATGAAGACCTTATATTGACAGACAAACATAGGTAAACTTTCGCAATGGTCAGCATATCGAGACTTCGAAGGCCTGCCACGATACATGTTTCTGAACAGTGTAACAAACAAACAATGGAATTGAAGTCTTTGTGTCCAGAATATCATCCTTTTCTACACAGGCATCATCACAAGAAACACACAGCCGCCTCATTGGTTTTTATGTGGTGCATAAGGACGTGTTACACTTTGTTATGTCACTCCGCGACCGTCCTTGACGGTCGCACATGCAAGTCCCTGTTACGGCATCGACACATAGTATTGAGGGGGGTGACACTGAGGCAATGCCTTGATATCAAACGCTGCGTACAAGTGGCTACCCTAGTAACAACAAGGCATTGTCCAGAAACCCCCTCATTATCAACTCCAAGGCATTCCTAGGGTCCGTCATGGACTGACATAGACGAGGCGCTCGGCGCTCTAGCATTATTCAGGATGGCAATGTGAAATCGTTAAAACTTGGGTGGACCATGGCATGCTCTCCAAAATCTCACTCATATCTCCATCGGAATTAGAGCGTGCACTCTTGACCCGTATAAAATCTTCGAATCTCCTAAAGGAATATGGAGGGACATTGAAAATGGACATGGGGAGACATGCCCAAATTTGATAGGACTGGGCAGAACCTGACACCTACTCTATACCAGTAGGATGGCAATGAATGCGATGCCTTCATCAATGGGTCTGTAGTCAATCAGAAGGTCATAGAAGATCTGGTTACTGCCGAAGGCAAGTAAAGGAAGGTGGTTATACCCCATGATGGATGGGGTGTCCTAGCTGGAGGTTGAATACACTGTCTTATCCAGAGGTTCCGTGATTCATATATTTAATCAAGCTTAAGGTCCATATGGAAGCCTTGTGGCTTATTAAAGACCCGGCCCTAGGGCCGCATTCAGTGTGTCAATATTCCTTCACATTCTTGCAATTTGGTTATGTCCTTTCCTTAGCGGCTTGGGGTTCCGCCCTCTGGATATCACGCCGTGCGTAAGTAGAGAATAGTAACTAGATTGTGCTAGGTGACTATGGTATCTGAGGACTATCCTTAGTCAGAGCTAGCCGTTTGGGCATTGTGAGGTAAATGTTGATTGCCAGTGGTAGGACTTGAACCCCACCACCTCCAGTCCAGGTACAAAACCTCAGCAAAATCCCCTTCATTGGAGTGAAGTTACGCGATAATCATGTTAAAATTTTATTTTTTCTGGCTCTTAGTTCCAGATGTCAATGTGATCAGATACCCAGTCACAGATGGTTTACTTTTTCTTTCACCCGAGGGAAGAGCAAATTCTCACCAGAGTGGATTTTACGTTGGACTCAGGAGAGCCCTTCCTTTTCTATCATGCATGCAGGTTGAAACTGGCCCGATATTTCTCTTCGGACGATTTATTCTGTGTTAAATCTTAATTCTTTTACAGTTGTCTAACTTGACTCTTCCTGTGTGACTATGTCACTCGTTCCACCACCACCGAAGTCAACCTTCCTCTGGGTCTAAATCAGACCCATCGTGCGCCACATCCTGCTCTTATTTGGTTACTGCCGTGCTTTGATTGAAATTGATTATTGGAGGAGGTTTTACCAATACTTTGTCCGTTGGTTTGAAACGGCCCGGCAAATGCCCATTGGAGGCCGGTCATGACGACGTCTAATTAGCAAAGCATTAGTTTATTTCTTGCAACAGTGGCTCGTAAAGCACTAACCAATGTCATTCGCAGATATCATTCCTCGTTCAACGAGGTTGTACGTTTCCGAAAGAAGGGCAGCTTGTATTCTATCCCCCCCAAGCGCGGGGGAATTTTCGCGTAAAAGGATGGCCGTTCTCCCCAGGGAGCGATAAAAGTGCAATGCGGTTATAACATGTCTTACTTCTGTGCCTGGATGAGGAATAACCTTTATCACCGGTAACAAATGTGGTAGGCTAGAAGGGTGGCCGATCAGGATACGGCCTGGATGGAGGTTACATTCGCCTATTAGCTGGGAAGGTGGTTTCGGTGAAGAAGAGCAGATAATAGTTCCGGGGGGTGTCTTCCGATCGAGGCGAGCAAGAAGCTTTCTCTTGAATGTATAACCCTCGGGGCCGTTCTAAAACAATGTTAGTGTAATGCGCACACCTACTCTGCATTGTCCGAGAGTAATTAGCTTGCCTCTTGTATAAAATCGATATCCGCCAAGTAATCATCGATTTCCTCCACAAACCTGTAATTAACAAGGCTTGCACCTGGAGCTAGACCGGCTTTCACTAAGCTCGGCCAAACAGTGTCTAAGAATTTTGAAACCCTTGCCGGAGCTCTGGGGTCAGGATCTGTAACAACTACTTGAAGGCCTTTTGCTAGGAAAAGAGCAATCCAGCTCGCACCGATAACCCCAGTCCCGATCACAGCCACCCTTCTAACAGCAGACGGCAGCATAGTATGGAGAGATGAATTCAGTGTTATTGCGGCAAGCAGGTAGTGAAGGACTGGTAAACTAGAAAGACGGGTAATACGAGTTAATTTCTCCTCAAATGCACACACCACGAGTAAAGGCAGTGGCACGTGTGATCCTAGTAGTTGTTACAGCAACCTGCTCATAAGGCACTAATGGCCTCGGCAGCAGAAATATTTGCCATCGGCGTGCTATTCTAACAGTATATCAAATTTGTTCAATGGTATTAGCTGAGCTCTTCGGGGCTAACACGAATTAATGCAGGGCGCGATGGCAAGGTGCAGAAACGCTATCAGAAAGGGCGGGGAAGGTTACCTCGGAGGCTAAACTATTTTGGTACAACCCTTTAGGTTTGAATACATGGTTACCGAGGTAAAAAGATTTGGAACAAAGTTAAGAGCCATCCCATTCTGGTGCGAAATGAAATTTGGAATTATCTTTTTCGTTAGGATGCCATTAATCGGACCATCCGTAATCCTACAGAAGTTACGGTTCTGCGCAAGGTTATAACTCGTGGACCCGTATACGTTGACAAATTCCTCAGCCGATTAAGGCAAATGCTGCATGTATCCCGACATGGGACGAAGAGTACCCCAAGGAGAACTGGGACCAATTTGAGTTCTAGCTGACGTATATTAATACCGACCTATTCTGGCCGCGAAGGAGACGAAATCCCATTGTATCTTATCTCGCTGAGCGCACGTCCGTTGTTGTTTTCTAGAAGAACCAGTATAGGCCTTTTTTCAAAACAGTTTACCTAGGAGACCCTCCCACACTGATCTCTCTTTCTCGAAAATAAGACCAACGAGCCATATCTATTCCACTCCGTGCTCGGGCGAAAACCATGGCCGAAGCACCGTCCCACAAGCCGACCATCGTCCTAATTCATGGCCTTTGGATGACACCCCTATCCTGGGAAGACTGGATCACTCACTACCGTAACAAGGGGTACAAAGTCCTCGCACCGGGCTGGCCAGGCATCGACGAGCGCACGCCCACCGAGGTCCGTGCCGACCCCAGGCCCTTGGCTAACAAGACCATTACCGACGTTGTCGATCACTACGAGACCATCATACGTGACTTGCCTACTCCGCCAATTATTATAGGCCACAGCTTCGGCGGCCTTTTTACCCAAATACTCTTGTCCCGTGGCCTAGGCTGTGCTGGCGTCGGCATTTCGCCTGCTCCACCCGCCGGTATCCTCTCATTACCCTTATCCACCCTCCGTGCGACATTCCCAGTCCTTAGAAACCCATTGCATTTCTCTAGCACGGTCCAGGTCTCCGTCAACCAGTTTCACTACTGCTTTGGTAACCACCTCAGTCAGGTGGAGAGCAATGCGCTCTACGACCGATATGCCATTCCTAGCGTGGCCCGTGTGCTTTGGCAAGGTAGGTTATGTTTATATTTCTTTTCAGAAAAGGATAATAGTAGCTATGGAACCTCCGATGGCTATGTGGTATCGTTTGTTAGTTTGATATTTGGACCATGCTAACTCATTGGATATCAAGGTGCATTGGGCGGGCTTAGCAAAAGTGGGCCAGCACATGTTGAATTTGACAAGAGTACTAGAGCACCGCTCTTATTAATCTCTGGGACAAATGATCATGTTGTTACACAGAGCACGGTGGAAAAGGAGTTTGCAATGTACGACAAAGGTCCCGCTGTGGTTGAATTGAAAGTGTTCGAGGGTAGAACACACGGAATAATTAACCAGGAAAGATGGGAAGAAGTTGCCGATTTTGCTCTTCAATTTTGTGAAAGGCACCTTGGGAAGTAAGTTAAAGGCGCAGCGGTTTTACTAAATAGCATGCAAAAGAATGCTCTTTTGGGTAAGCTAGGCCAGTCATTCATCTTATATATATTCTATCCAGGATATTACTGGACTGCAAAGAAAACCTGTTTTTACCAACGATCTTGCTTTTAAAACGCTATTTTGAACTGAAAATAATAATTTTTTTTTTTTCAAAACGGAAAAGTAAGCGCGGATAAATATAAAATAACTAATTAATTTATTACATTGAATGTCTTGTATATTGATGTATAAATTGATGATCGAAGATTTTTCATGACTGAGGTCATGTAATATATTTAGGCGGCACCTGGATTTTGAACCCGAACATGACCCGTGCATCACCCTAATCTTGGCATCAATCAATCTAGTCCTCAGCAATGCTTCCCAAACGTCCAGGCTGAGCCTTGCGCTTGTTGGCAAGCATTAACCAAGCCAAATTATGGATCGGATAACATCCAGCGCAAGTCATGCCTTGCTGTCACCAGGGCTTTTTGTTGCCTTTGGTTACCACTGGGGGATATGATAGTGTGATTTTCATAAACATCTTATATATTCCTATATATCGGGGGAAAAAGCGCCTTGTAGAGGCGGTAGCTATTCAATAGGCGGCAGGAAGCTTACTTCACCAGGCAGTATTCTCCCTTCCATTGTTCCTGTGTAGCGCCTGCTGCATCCCCATGATGGGGTAGTCGTTTCTCAGGCTCCCTCTCCGTCATCAAACTCTAACACAAAACAACATAAACAAGATCTTTAGAAAATGACACGCACTTTTCCTCAAGCTGATACTGCGCTTGCCTTGGGCCAGTGTGTTCTTTTCTTCGCCCGAACATACAGATTCATCGGGCGGATTAGCTGATACTGGGGATCGTACTCAATGGTATTTTCCCCTTCACGGACAAACTCATATCTGTAAACCAAGGAAGGTAGGACGACTTTGACCTCCCCAAGAGCGAAGTTAAAGCCAATACAGGAACGTGGACCAGTCGCAAAAGGTATATAGGAACATTTGGGCTTCTCTTTTGGATTGAAACGGTCCCACCGGTCTGGGTCGAAGCGGTGGGGATTATCCCATATATCAGGATTGGAATGGATTGCGTACAGAGCAATGATCAGCGCTGCCCCCTTTGGAAGTTGGTACCCACCCGGAACGATGCAGTCAGCCTTGGTTACCCTTCCAGGCTGGAATGAGGGATTATGTAGTCTAATAGTAGTCATGTTAATATAAATATACTTTATAAGATACAGAGGATATGACCTCAGGAGCACATACCGCTGCGTTTCCTTGATGAAATTATTTAGATACGGAAGACTGTCGGCGAAATCCGGATCCCAAGTCGTATCGTGGGTAACTCCATGATCTACGAGCTCTTGTAGGAGACGATCTTGTGTTCCTTCGTAAGTGCAGAGCGAGTAGATCAACCAGGACAATAGGCAAGCTGTTGTGACGAAACCAGCTCCTACAACTGAGCGTATAGAACCGGCGTCAGCATATTCTCATTAATTAACCGCGGGAAATTTATTGACTAATATATCTCACCTGGCAGCATGTTAGGAGCGACGAGTTCCCTAGGTAATTTCTTTCCCGTGTCATCAACTGCTCTGTTAAGATAATCAAAAATGCATGCAGCACGAAGGGCAGCTTCGTTGATAGGTAGATCCTCATCGCCAGATTTCGGGCAAGTATCGAAAGCATCATTGAGGAGCTGTACAACCTGCTTCTGGGTTCGATCTAATTCCTTAGGGTCACCGAATGGTACCTTGGCGTACCTGGGAACTGTCAGATTTTCTGCGAAACTTATTGGACTTAGCGAACTGACCAGTCTCCTCTGGACGCAACCTTTTTATTCAGTTGAAGAGTCTTTTGTATAGATGAGACTAAGGTATGAACTGGGGCGTCAATGGAATCAAAATGGTGTAGATCCTGCACGCGATTACTCTTAGTAACCCGACGCAACAACCAGAATATAAACTCTCACCATCCCCAAGGCACATTTTCCAATTGCTCCACTGCAAGATATGTCAATAGTAGCTATGGAATAGGACACGGAAGATTGGTACCTAGCCAGTTTCATCATATACTGATAAGTGTTAAAAGCTTCACCCTTCTGATCAAGTTCGTCAAACACAGGAAACGACGATTCCACCACAGATTGCAGTATCGGGTGGTAATGCCTGATCGCCTTAGGATTGAGAGCCGGAGCTATAAACCGATGGGCGATTCGCCAGTTCTCATTAGTGTCGCATATGAAGAGAGAATTCTGATTACTGATAGGGTGAAGCGGATGATTGGGGTTAGATGTTGCTTTTGTAAAGAAGGGGCTCTCCGAAAAAGCTACCTCGGCCACCCGGGGGTCGCGGGTCAGGTAGTTGTCGCGGCCATACGTGGTATATTTTATGACGCCCCCGAACCTGTAGAACATTCGCTCGTGGTTGCCAACGTGGTCAGGAAAAACCTCATAGTAAGCACCAGCAAATGGCAGCCCCTTCGGACCAGACTGTTGAACAGTGTTGTTAATGAGTCGCAACACTCTTCGTTGAAGGAATAGCTTACAGGTTCTCGGATTGAGTGTCCATCAACCAGAATTCCCACAGCCTCAGGACAATCCAGAATGTCCTCAATATCAAGAAGCTGACGGCCAGATTGATCCTGGAAATCAATACCACTCGGTACAACAATGTTGAATCGACTCGCAACCTTGATCTTCAGGTTTTCCAAGTCATCCACCCTATCAACCTCAATCTTGTGGGAGGACTGATTGGGATCTTTCCCTACAAGAAATAATTCCACGATCATGACGAATAAATGTACAGTAAAGCAGGAAGGGTTCCAATACCAGATTGCATTGCAATTATATCAAGCTAGAAAGGATGGGTAACATGGTCAATTTAAACTAAAAGAAGGGGCGGCTGTGCTCCCTGATGGTACTCTAGGCCCTGCTATTGTGACGTCACGTACTTGTGTGGATATATCTCTGTTGACCTATCTATTTACTGACGTTACAATCTACTCTCAGACACACAGACTAGCTTGAACCCTATTTTTAGTGACGTGTTGTGTGACGCGTACGACGGTCTAATTAATGGATCCGCTGGCTTTTCAGCACTCATCATGCATTCCTTGGGAGCCTCGGGGACATTTTCAAAAAGACTTTTCCCGCTCATTACCGCTAAGTGCCCATAGAGATCGAAAAAGGATGTCTGTGCTCACGCCTACTATCATCACCCGAATGCGGTTCTAGACCACTCGGCCAAAATTGACCATACAATGTAGCCTCTGAGGTCCAATACGTCCAACCACCGCCTATCCGTAATACCTACGTAAAGTAACTACCCATACGAATCCATGCTCATGGATCTTCTACTAGTGTAGGCATGACTGGTATGTAAATGTCAACGGTCACATGTTTGCTTGGTTTCTATGTACACCGCGCCCTTTGCTAGCATTCCGCCGAATAATTGATAGAAAGTTGAAAAAGAGCGCAAGTGGTGCTATCCAGAGCCATGGAGAAGTAACGGGAGCTCAAGTTAGTGGCTGGGGCGTCTGAGTCTACTAGAGAAGACTTGAAGCGCCTTGACAGCTAAAGCCAAAAGAGACCTCATTTTGCCCAGAAAACAGAGGGTCGAAGCCAGCCTAAAAGACAAAAATCTCGTCAGTGACATTTGCAACAGCGCTAGGACGACGAAATCCTAGCCCGACAAGCGTGTTGACCATCGCCTTTTGCATCCCTGGAGGTCCACAAAGAAGAATCTTGGAATCTTCTCCATTCGGCCTGGGTAATCGTTCTTTGATTAAACCCTCATTAATTCTCCCACTACCGTATTTCCAGCCAGGAGGAGGAGTATCCACAATATACCACACCTTGAATTTGTGGGGGAACTTTTGGGCGTATTCATCGAGTTCTTTGCGAAGAAGAATATCAGCTTCAGTCTTGTTAGCAAACAATAAGCTGATCTTGGTATTATCCTTCTCGGTCGTGCAAACGGCTTTGATTATGCTGCATTGCAATTCACTTAGCAGACCATATCTAACATATATGGAGGCTTATTACCTGAACATAGGCGTGATTCCTGTCCGATTTTATCTTAGTTGTCCTATTCTGCACCGGTTGCATATTGGTATGATACGTACCTGACCCACCGGCAATCATGCCAATTTCCTTAGTCAGATACCGAGTATATTTCATCTTTCCACCAGGACCTCGAAAATCGACTTTATCACCAATTGCAAGGTTTGCAAGGTATTGGGACATGAAGCCATCCGGGTAAGTTTTCACCACCAACTCCATGCGTCCTCTTTCACGATTAGTCGATACAGGGGTATAGCTCCGGCTAACCATATCGCCTTGAGAATTCTCATGTCTTATATAGACATGCTGACCTGTTGGTAGTCCTAGAAGCGACCCAGGCTCTGGAAGACCAAAGAAAAACCGATAGGTGTCTGGAGAGATTTGTTGCTTTTCAACAAGAGGAAAGCTCCGAAATTCCCGTGGGTTCATCACACCAGAATTGATGGACCGTCTCTTGGCAATATTGATGCCGGATTTGATACGCGTAGGAAATGATTCCTTGGCTTTGCTCTTGATAAGGGTATTAAACCAAACGCCTGTCGCCATCGCCATTGATACACTGGCAAGCGACGATATGCCAAAGCCCATCCAGAAACCCCCTGAACTCTGAAGTGCGGGAACTCCTTTGACAAGTCGTCCACCGAGCCAGATAAAGCTGGTAATAAGCAGAAGGCCAGCGGAAATCGTGGGCACTATAGCGCGGATATGCTTCTTATTTATATCCTGGCTCTCAATTTCCCCTACCTCTTGAGGAATAACTTCAGGTACAGCCTTTGTAAGGGTCTCGGTACGTTCCTGGAATGCAGTCAGCATACACGGACCCGCTAGTCCAAACACGAAAAATCGAGCAGGAGCGTTCGATTCTTACATCATCCGGCACTCTGCCGATTAGATACTTCTCCAGCACTTCTCGTGCATCAGTGCTGTGACCTATATCTTCAAAAGCCTCGGTGCAGTCTTGGCCGGCCGATTCTAATAGAATTGCCACACCACCGGGGTCTTTCTGCTCCGTTAGCCTAGCGAACAATACAGTGAAAATGTATAGAGCGACTAACGATCTTCAACATATTGTGTGACGTTATAAACCTATCTTCATGTCAGTTCATTATTCGCTTGTCTATAGTATGGTATTATACCTGATTATGAAGGATCACCCATAGATCTTTTTTAGCGGTGTGCTTCGCCGCCTCTCTCTTGGGGATGACCTCAAGGCTACTGATCTCTTTGGTTTGAGACATCTCAGTCGGTGATGGGGGTTTGAAACAGCGGAAAAGGCCGATATCAGAGTAGTGAACTGAAAGTTTCAAAAGGTTTGTGACTATCCGTCGACATCAGTTGAGGATATGGTTGTGGGAAAGTACTCCCTTGTATTATATTTCCATACCACGGCGGTACTGGAACGGGAACGGGAGTGGGGACATACCAACCAACTAGTTAATTGCCACTTGAAGGTTAGCCCATTATCAATAATGATATCCACCTGATCGGCATAACTCAATCGATACACATCCCAAAACCACATCCGTGGTTACATCGGGGATGTTCGGTTATAACACAGAATCTATTGGCCAAGAGGAACTATCTGCGACAGACTGGTCATTCACGTACTACGTAGTCAATGACACCATGTGCGATAAGAAAACAGTAGCTAAAGTTCTGTCCTCCGAGTTCATTGGCAGCATTGGATTAGACCCCTTTTTAAACTTTACCCAACTGTGACAAGATTAGCCACCTGATACGGAGATGTGACCTTTGTCGCGAAGCAGTAGAGTTTTTACAATCTTCCTGGACACCTGAGTCTGGAACATCAGCTACGTCACAAAACGGAAACGCCGGTTGCGATGGCTTTTAGCTTAGGGAGGGGTGGCTTTGCAGCTCTTCCTAATTTATGCTCTAGAAATCTGAACTTCCTTGCCTGTCCTAGAAGGTGACATATATAAGTAATTAATTCCAGGCATCACAAGCAGACTTCTGTCTTTTGAAATCCAGTGTCTTCACTGTTGAGTTAACATTCTGAAACTCGATTATAATCGTTGTTCTTTCCCCCCTTGCAGATCATAATGTCATCGTGGAAGACGCCAGAGATCGGTGAACGTCCTGTTGTCGTCCTAGGAGCTGGTGTTCTTGGTGAGAAAGAAAATTACCCTTGAAGTTAGCCTTGTCCAATGTACTTATACTTGGTATAGGACGTCGAATTGCATGCTCCTGGGTAGCTGGTGGTTATAACACAATAATCAGGGATCCCAGTACTGAACAGAGCAAGGCTGCCATACACTTCATTGACAACAATGTTGCCGAATTTGCGAAGATTCTTGGGGTCACTGCTGCAAAGCCGGCCAAGTATAGTGCGGTCGAAGACCTCGGCGCCGCTGTTGCAAATGCATGGTTTGTAGTTGAGGCAGTACCGGAGAAGCTGGACTTGAAAATTGCTATATTCAAGGACCTTGCGCTGAAAGCGCCCAG
The DNA here is from genome assembly GCF_009193585.1 of Aspergillus caelatus. Taxonomy (NCBI): domain Eukaryota; kingdom Fungi; phylum Ascomycota; class Eurotiomycetes; order Eurotiales; family Aspergillaceae; genus Aspergillus; species Aspergillus caelatus. The sequence continues at coordinate 48,733 of NW_022475458.1, forward strand.
AGACTGTATATTGGGTTCTAATTCATCGTCCTACAAATCAAGCATGATGCTGGATCAGGTGGATGATGAAAGCAAAGGGCGAGTTTTAAACGTCCACTACACCATGCCTGCAGCGACACGGACTGTGGAGTTGATGACGAGCACTTACACACACGAAGCAATTTTCCCCTTCCTTGTCGAGCATCACAAGAGGGTAGGGCTATTGCCAGCAGTGGCACGCAAGGAATCGACCGGGTATGTAGCGAATCCCGCCTATCATTCTTGTCACTGTTTCATTCCGAGTTCAGTTTGATTGACCACCCAAAAGATTTATTTTCAACCGTCTCTGGGCCGCAATCAAGCGCGAAACTGTGAAGATTATTGCCCAGGGTGTCAGTGACCCAGAGGAAATCGATACTTTGTGGGTGAGTTCACACATGGCCCATTCAAACGAATCACACAGTAACCTTCCGAGTAAAAATAGGCCGAGATGTTTGGGCATGAAAAGCCAGGCCCGTGCGCAATGATGGACTCAGTTGGCCTTGATACTGTTGCATTTATCGAGGACAACTATATTCAAGAGCGTCACCTTGATGGTACTGACACTGTTGATTTCCTTAGAAAGAACTACATCCAGCAGGGAAAGTTGGGTGCCAAGTCTGGCAAAGGTGGCCTCTATCCACCTGGATATACCACCAAAATCCAACGCCAAGGTGAAACTAAACCGGATAATCTGGCTGCTCCCACAATCTACCTATTAGACCTAGGCTTTGGTGAGGGGATTCACACCGACTTTATTCATGCTGGCAGAGTCATCGTTGCCTCAGCCGACGGTAGTTATTCACGGACTCTATTGGACCATCTTGAAATGCCAGATGGAATTGACATCAGTCTCTCCCGTGGCCGCATCTTCTGGACGCAGATGGGAATCCCATCAAAGAACAACGGATCCGTTCAATCTGCAAACCTTGATGGTTCGGACATTAGAGAAATCATTCCCAGGGGTCAGGTCCATACTCCTAAGCAGCTGGCCATCGACCATATGAATGAAAAAATATATTTCTGTGATCGCGAGGGAATGCGAGTGCATCGGGCCAATTTTGACGGCAGTGAGCACGAGATAGTCATTCAAACAGGCGATTTGAATATTCAACAACAAATGGAGGACGAAACCAGATGGGTAAATCTTCTACCTTGCAACTACAACGACAAGTACTGCTTTTGGCTAATAGATACCGTCGTCTTAGTGTGTTGGGGTTTGCGTGGATGCCACCCGTGGCAAATTCTACTGGTCTCAAAAAGGGCCTAGCAAATCCGGCAAAGGTCGCATTTTCCGTGCTAATATTGATATAGGCCCCGGCGAAAGTGTGTTGACTCGTTCTGACATTGAATTATTATTTGAACATCTGCCCGAGCCTATCGATCTTGAGATCGATGCTGATGACAACATGCTCTACTGGACCGATAGAGGAGAGTATCCCCAGGGGAACTCGCTCAACCGGGCGCTTGTCGGCCCTCCTGGCCCAAAGAATGCGGAGATCCTTAGCCGTCATCTTCATGAGGTCCGTATTACCCTCCATACCATTTTGAGCACACGAAAGTTCGCTAATTTTCCCTACACATGTAGGCCATTGGTCTTCGAATTGACCATGTGAATAAGCACATTTATTATACAGACCTCGGAGGATCCGTGTATCGATCAGATCTGAATGGAACGAACAAGAAGACCCTGTGCAACGTGGGTGCCACCTTTACCGGTATTGCACTGGCCCATGTGGGATAAGCCTTACTCTAGTCATGACGTGTATGGCCGGAATCAAACAAACTGGCGTGCTAACTGAATGTGGATCCCACAACGGGGAAGGCGTGTTCCGGCGTGTCACTATTCAATTTGCCAGATGTCTTCTGTCGATGACGTTGTTAATACTTTCGATTATTGGCTGCATATAATTACGCATATCTTTGAACCTTGAATGCGTACTGCATGTCGTACTAGGTCGTATAACTCGCCGCCCTGTTTGTAAATAGCAGTTCTGCAATTCTAAATTTCTCCACACTTGAAGATTTCGATAGATTGCCACAGTTAGTCCGTATCATCACCTTTTCGGTGAACCAGTTAGTGTTGTAATACTTGTGCTGTAATCCAGGTTGTATTGTTTTCTTGAGCTTAACCCTATCAATACGGACTTGAAGTGGGGCACTTCCGAGAGTTACTTTTATGGAGCCATGATCCGCAGACCCGCCGTGTGCGACTCGCACTTTTAGAGTTTAGAGTTTAAAGTTTAGAGTTTAGAGTTTAAAGTTTAGAGTTTAGAGTTTAGAGTTTAAAGTTTAGAGTTTAGAATTTAAAGTTTACTGTGCGACTCGCACACTTAGAGTTTAGGGTTTAGAGTTTACTGTGCGACTCTCACGTTTAAATTTTGATGTTGCAACTCGGCCGGTTCGACGGCGCCCGGAGATTGGTTCCGGGCTTGGCGATTGAAGGCTAAACTTTAGGTTGAAACATTACCCCCACTCGCCCACCATATTGGCCACACGGGGTGATCAGTCTCGCTGTTGGAATTTTTTCAGCACCGGGACAACGCAGACGCTGCGGACCCCAGGGCTATTGCACTCACCAAGTGGTTGCTGTTTTCTCGACCCATTATGTACACAGCTAGCCTTTCGGGCTTTGAGATTTGAGTGTCACCCGCACTAAGTATAGGTTCCAGCTGACCTCCACGCACAAGATATTGGTTTTGATCAGTGAATGCGGGATCGGGGGTTTAACCCAGCACGAAGATGAGATATGAGCAGGTGACGGCTCCAGTTCATCTCCCACTGTTCAATTGCTGCGCCTAGTACTGGATCACAACGCGGTGACCCTCAGCGTGCTGCCAGAGCTGCTCGTATATCATTAGGGTCAACATTCAAACCGGCCAGCCTGCGGCAGGCTCTTTCATAACCAGGGTCCCATATTCTGCACTACTATCAGTTTGCATTAACAATAATTGTGGCGCTGCGATGCGTGGCGGTGGGAGATCCATGCTAACAAGCACCAGGTGGCACTTAGGGGCCGATACATTAGCGAGCGTGTGCAATTAAAAAGCTGTGATTGCTAGTAGGTAGTAGCTAATCAAGGTAGAGGGCTGCCGACCCCAAGTGTGAAGCGGGTGAGACATATATTCTGCTAAGATGCGTGTACATTATACATGGAGTGCAAGCCCATCCTGATAATATTCACGGTGGACCAGACTCCGTAGGCTATATATATCACATCGCAAAACATATAAGTATCTACTTCAAGACCGGTTCTCACATAACTGATGCCAAATTCGAATCACCTCGCGTCGCTCTTCAGGCGACGCCGCACACATTTCTTCAATACCCTGTGTTATACGTAATCGAATAATTTCTTTCGACTTACTCTTAGCTAGCGATCGACGAAGCTTTTTGTGAAATCCATCCAACGGAAACCCGACCAGTCCGCAAATCCCTGAGTGACCAGACAGTTGAGCAGGTTACCTGTGGGGAGCAGTAGTAGAATTAAACCTACCTGCAACTGGTTTAAAGAGGACTCCACCTATTCCCTTGCCAATGCCTTTGAGAAGCCCTTTACCACCCTCCACCTCAAAGCCCTGAACAGGCTGTTTGATCAGGCCGGTCGCTCCTTGGTAAAACCCTTGTACAAGTTCCTATAGAAAGTGAATGTCTGCCATAAGGCTAAGGGTAACGTGGTCATACACACCTTCTTAGCTGCCCTAAACCCGCTTTTAATCCCGATAACCTTTGGAATATTTTCGACGGTCCGGTCATGATATAACTTAGGCAGGTTGTGAAGCCCTTTGGATATACTAAGTGTCAAATCGGTTGGGAGTACGATCGTATACACCAGTATATGCTTCGCAAATCTTGTCGCTCGATATTTTGTCTCGCGAAGAGTCTGTTTTCTCTTGCTGCGGTCTTTGTCCCTTCGCTCTTGTTCTACTTGCTCCATGTCAGTTTCAGCGTGGATGCCTGCACTGCTCTCCGAAGGGACCTCTTCTTGAACCTGTCTCTTTGTCGAGTGGGTGGGTGCAACGGCATTCCCCTGGTTTAGTGCATGAGACCAGGTAGGATGCTCATTATCACCAGTCCCGTGGTAGAGCTCTGTGTTTTGGTGGGTTGACAAGCATTCCGCAAAATGCTCCATTGCCCACTCTCTCCCCTTGTACTCGTCCCGCACTAATCCTTGATGTGAACCAGGAAAGATGGAGGCTATTGCTGACGGCATGCGCACGGTAGTAACTATCAGATCCGTAGCTACACCATAAAGAACCTCTGCGATAGCTGAGAGCGGTCCTCGGGGCTCGCGGTTAGTGTCATATTCCTGGGCGCGGTACCTGGCATCGTTAGCAGGGACTACAAAATTGTACTAGAGAGATATACAATATTATATCACGCGACTGTATATGCCCTGTGTGGAGTAATATTGAAGCAGCAAATGCACTCAACTTAATATGCGAATGTCGGATCCACCAGACGGCAGGCCGGTCGGAACAGACGGAGCAGCGTAAGTTGTCGGCGTCTAGATGCCCATGAAAGCTGCGGACTGCATTCTGCACACCTGTTTCCAGCCGCATATTTTGCCCGACTTCCTCTGCATGTTCCCGTGTTTGTGGCTCCAGAGCCTGCATAATAGCAGTTGCTAGTCTGTCTGGGGTCAATCGCTTATACGGCACTGGCATTGGCCCTGCGCCTGCCTGTGCAACAATATGTCCCCAGAATGGTTGGTCGCCAAAGAAAGGGACAATCACGGTAGGGCGGCTCAATAGTAAGCCCGCAGCTGTTGTTCCAGCACCTCCATGGTGCACAACGCATGATACATGTCGAAAGAGCCAGTCATGAGGGCAATTCCCTATCAGAAAGATATTGTCCGGGACCTTGTCTACTCCTGAGCCAATCTTACCCCAGCCTTTAGAGATAAGTGCGCGTTGGCCTGTCTGATAAACAGCCTCAAATAATATTTTTGTTAGCCTTTCAGGGTCGTCCACCACAATTGAGCCAAACCCAATATATATTGGTGGGTCTCCCGCTTTTATGAAATCCTCCAGGTCCGCAGGGGGTTGATAATCTGATCCACTCGATAAAGTCTGAAATCCACACACGTCAATGTTCTCTGACCAGTCGTGGGGCTTAGGGAGTAGGGCAGGAGACCTGTAAAGATTAGAGATGCTCTATGAAATTTCGGGCCAAAATCATATACCAGAGGTAGGTGTATGGAACTCGTAAACGGTGGACTATACTGGGAGCTCTGACAGCATCTAATGGGTTTAGTCCTAGCTCTCTTCGTCGAAAGCGATTAATAAGATCTCCAAGCCCCTCCCACATCATAACCTCTACAATACCATAGGACGCAAAGTTCGCAGCCGACGGCCTTGTACTTCCCGACCTGATATTAGCCAGAGGGTGGGGGAAAGCCTGCGTCGGAGACCACGGCATACTGGATTGGTTAACCTATAGGGTAAATCATTTGTGGTATGGTATTTGACTCACGTAAACATTATATTGAGAGGTACGCCCATTTTTTCAGCACAGCTAAGATGGGCAAAACACGGGGGGTTGGCGATGATAACATCGGCAACGAATGGCTTCATAACATAATCTATTGCACCAGTGGACTGAGTCTCGGAGGTATAGTGTAAGTCTGTTCCATCACCTGTCTCAAAACAAGAGCGCCAACAGCCCGAGAATATGTCTTTCATCTCACGGCGACGTTGCTGAACTTTACCGGTACGGATCGTGTGGATCCCTGGAATTAGTCCTGGATTCTGGACCATAAAGGCCATCAACTCTTCATGGTTCCCTCCGATATTAAAAAATTCGAGACCCGCTTCATTGACATCTTTACGGAACGCCAAATGTGTGGCTAGCCGTACTCTATGGCCATGCTTTTTAAGCTCTTTCCCCATCGCAATGAATGGCTGTATATCACCGCGCGATCCAACGACCTGAACAACGACATTGAGACGCAGTGGAAAGGTCTCCTCGCCTTCTGGGACGGGTGCTACTGGTCTGGGTTTCTCAACAATAGGTTCTGGGTGACGTTCCATACGCTGAATGAACGATGAGACCAGGGCCTATGTTCATCAAATTCAATATCAAGTCGTCCATCATCTATAATTATGCCATAAGTGACTAACACATGGGAGATGATTGTCGAGTGACATACCCATAGCCCGGACCCCCGTGCCAAGAGCTTGCTCTCGGAAATTTAGTAAATGTCTAGAGGCGGATTGTTCTTGATGCTGGTCTTCCATTCTGGTGTTGTTTTCTGACTGTACTATGGCTGCTGCCGTTATACAATCCCATGCGAATATATTATCATGCGAATTTGGTCACTTTTGAACGAACTCTGACAAAGAAGCGACAGAGTGGTGCTCTTTTAACTACCTAAGCTCAACCATAGTTTGCCAAGACAACTCTCTGTGGGTGACGATACACGGGTAGCATATCTAGACTTTTGCAGGTTAAATTGGATCGTCGTGCTTGTGGAGACCTATCGGGCTTATCATTGGAGTCTAGTTAAGCCACAGTTTCCAACAGATGATCTGCGCTGGGTGGACCAAAAAAACATGCACCCAATGAATATCTGCAGCGCTTTACAAAATAGCAAAACGACCTTGGTGCTCCGCTTTGGACGAGTTTTGGTTCTATGTGCAATTAGACCGACGTTCATCATTCTCTCGCCCTACTTTGCTAGCTCTGGGAGATAGTTAACTCCCAGCGACCCAGAACCGTGGTATAGCCCAAAGGAGAGCAGGGTATAAGCCTAGAATGAACTCTTCGTCGGTCATATTATGTTCAATCGAAAAAAATCATGCTACACACTTGGTGTCTCATGTAAGGTAGCTATGCACATCTAAGATTTAACCAACAGCATTATATAGGATAATCATATAAGACAGGTGTTTTAGTAGTGAATTTCAAATGTCACAGGTGATTCCGTGTACAATTGGTGAAAGAACTACAAGGAGCTCTATCAGAGTGCTGATATCATAATTGTATCATATCAAGAGCTTACCAAGCTTGACCCATAATCATAGTTCTAGGTGAGAGTTTGACAGCAAGGCAAGGTTCGATCCCGAGGGTGATGTCCATGGACAGAGTTATATTCGCCATACCTCGGTAGATCAGCCTGAGACCGAGGTATTTCGTGTGGGGCCCAATCATCATATAGCACGTCTCGGCAGGAACGTTACCCGTGGAAATCTGAAGGTCTCGGTCTCGGTCCCGGTCTGGTCCATGAGACCTAAAAAGATATGGCAGGTACGTTTTATCTGGAGCAATTCATCTAGACGAATCCATTCACCTCTTCCAGCCAACACGGAAGGAGATAGATAGATTTGACCAATGATCCAATCCCATTGTGGATCCAAGTCGTGCGTGCCATGGTCGATAATCTGTAGATCATCTACATTTTCTCTCGCCATCCGCTTCCGGCATACCAAAATAGTCCTGAAGTCATCGACATTTGGGCGAGTTGCGCACTTTGGTATTACACTACGCCACTTTAGTTGAGTGATTTGACTTTGCTACTGAGAGAGGAGACCTGTGTTACATATATAAATGATTTCATCGCTCTGTTTGTACCTGGCCATCGAATTGAAGCCTCAACCTATTTTCTACTATGTCTGTGAGAAACGCCTTTTTCTGGTCACTTCTGGCCGCCAGTACGGCCGCCAAAGCATGCTACAATAGCAGCATTGAGATCTCTGTCTCATCTCGTAACGGTGTCTTTGACAACCTCGCCACGCCCCAGACGAACTTGGAAACCACCGCCTTTATCACAGCGGCTACGCGTCCAGGGCACAATGGAACACAGGAGTCGTTGACAAACTATAGCACTGTGTCGGGGACATACAAGATCTCCACCCAATACTGCAAGCCCGATGCAGTTACTCCTGGTGCTGGACCAGTCCTGCAGATTCTGACACATGGATTTGCATTTGATAAAGCGTTGTTACCCGAAACTATATTCACGCAGAATGGCTACTAATATGGCCGATCTTAGATACTGGGACCTCCCATACAATAACTTCAACTACTCCTATGTGGATAATGCCCTCTCCCATGGTTACCACACCCTCTCCTACGATCGTCTCGGTATCGGCAACTCCTCTCACGGCGACCCCAAGAACGAAATCTAAATCTCCCTTGAAGTTGCCGCCCTAGCACAAATTACCCAGATGGCACGAAACGGTAGTTTCCCCAGAGTTGAGAAACCCCGGAAGGTTGTCCACGTTGGTCATTCCTTCGGCTCCATCCAAACGTATGGCTTGACAGCCATATACCCGACCATCTCTGACGGCATTATCCTGACGGGCTTCTCTCCGAACGCCTCCTTTCAGACTTTATTCCTAGCCGGAGCCAACTTCCAGCAGACACACATCCAGCAGCCTGATTCGGGCTATTCCCCAGGATACCTCTCCAGCAGTGACATCAGCGCCAACCAGTACCTCTTCTTCTCGGCACCTTACTTCGACCCTGGCATTTTACCCTTTGCGGAGGCGACGAAACAACCTGTCACGATCGGTGAACTCCTTACTGCCGGCGGCGCGCTGTTCAGCAGTCAATTCACAGGTCCGGTGCTGATCATCACCGGCTCCGGCGACCTGCCTTTCTGTGGAGGGGATTGTCTCGCCACTGGTGGGACAGCTGCCTCCATCCCGGAGGAGGCAGCTAAGGGCTTCCCCGCTTCGAAGGTGTTCCAGGCGTACATCCAGCCTAACACCGGGCATGGACTCAACCTGCACTACAATGCTACCGGGGCTTATGAGTACATCGCCGATTTCTTACGACAGAATGGTCTGGGAGCGTAAACAAATTCTTGGACTGATCCATACGGAAATGCTCTTCGTCCTTTGTTTTCTTCTTGTCAACCAGAATACGGGCATCATTAGGCAGGCGCCTTGGTACCCAGGCTGACTATCTAAACCACCGACTTTTTGCATCTTTTTGTTGTGGGTAGCTTTTTGTACTCAGGCCTAGTAATATCTGAACTAGCTGCATTTAAACCGGAACTTCTATTACCACAGTGCATAGATTGAACAAAAGCTATAAAGTTTAGACCCTTCCAACTTGATGTAGTACTCGTGGTGAATGTGGTAGCCGTGGAATCTGTATTTGGTCTAGGGCTTGTAGTACTTGATGCCAATCAGCGGGTAAAATGAGGGCAAACAATCCTGTCCCTTTGCACCGGGCCGCCCGCCATGTGTCCCCTTGTTGGGTTCATGAGATCTTTAATTGCAGATGTGGATCACCTCCACAGCTATACATGTCCAAAAAATATATTACCTACGGGGTCAACCCTGGCCAGCCTCCCTGAGGGGAATCTGTTAACAGAGTACCTTCAGGGATGACCAAATGGAGCCGCAGGCCGAGTTGCAGTTTGGTAGCGATCTATCCCCAGTTCTCTCTCTTTATCTATGGGGAAACATAGATTGAACTACCAAAGGATCCACTGTAAAAACCTTAATAGGAATCCAGGATTGTGTCCAATAAAGGAACCGGCTGACACCACAGTGGGCCCAATGAGCAACAAGAAACGCGCCTCACACAGGCAGGAATGCCGGGAAGTACCGGGAAGGATAAATGGGCCATCTAGATGAAACTCTTACCCGAGTATATCACCGGGCCAGGGTCGCTTGAAGAATTCCCCGGAGAATAAGTACGCCTGGTTGGCTAGCAAATCAAAGCAGCATCTGTTCGAGGCAAGCCTGCGCAACGGGACGGTTGGTCGATACAAGTCTATCACCGAGAAACTGGGCCGATCGATTGAAGCCGTGGCACACAAGAGCTTGTACAAGCTCCACCGTCACAGGTTGACGATATCATTGCCAACATGAGAACGGCGCCGGGGGGCGCGAAGAACAGGCTTTTGGAAGGTATTCCTCTGGTGGGGCTCTGAAAAGGTTGACCTGTTTCCGGAAGCCAATGCTTTGTCGACACTCGGAAGATCTTAAGACCCACTGGTGCTGGATTCGGTTTAGTTTAGACACAGGTTGACGGATGAAACCTTATCTCGCGGAACTATATTCCGTTAATATCGTTGGCTTGCCCTTGCCGAACCGAAATTCAAATGACGTCTTCATATGGGGCTACAGTACTGGCTTCCCCAAATATATTCGTCAATAGAGTTCTTCAAAAGTCAACCACGAGCATATGTCGTCTGCATAAATCGTAGGATTCGGCTCAGGCGGAAGTGGCGTTCCTAGTTAATTGAGCAGGAATTAGAAAGTATGACGAGTATATTTCGAAGCACCCAACGTAGACGGTGGTTATTACCTCGGCCTCTTGATTAGGCCGCAGTACATTTAAGTATCCCTTATATGAGAACCAGGAGTAAGCCCACTAAGCTACCATCAACAATTCATTCGTGAATGATCTAAATGGATTTTGTTTTTTTTTTTGAGTTACACTCGCATCAAGTATGACGCCTGCTATCAGAACAGTTGGGGTTGTGGGCACTGGTGTCATCGGAGCTAGCTGGACTGCTTTGTTCCTCGCAAATGGACTTCGGGTTTTAGTCTCCGATCCTGCTCTGAGTGCGAAGGATCACGTGATGACCTATCTGGAAGGGGTGTGGCCATCGCTGGAACAGCTGGGCCTACACCCAGATGCATCACTGTCTAATTGCAGCTTTGTTGGTGAAAGCTTAGACAACCATTGCGGAGAGGTTGATTTCATCCAGGAGGTAACGTTTTGGGTTGTTGTGACTAATATATGCTGGGCCTAAAAACGATTGACCCTTTTTAGAATGCACCAGAGAGACTTGAGCTAAAGATTAAGCTCTTCGCGACCTTGGATGCGAAGACACGAAAGGATGTGGTCATTGCTTCGTCTTCGTCCGGAATTCCCTCCTCGCAATTTATTGCGGAATGCAAGAACCCCCAGCGCATTCTCATTGGCCACCCGTTCAACCCCCCACATCTGGTACAGAATATCTTTCTTTCCAGGAAGACATCGAAGCCCGCTGACCACTCCTAGATGCCCCTTGTCGAGGTCGTTCCTCACCCTCGTACTCATGATCGCGCTATTACAACCGCCGTAGAATTTTATAAATCACTTGGAAAGTCGCCAGTCCATATTCAACAAGAAACCCCCGGCTTTATTGCCAATCGGCTCCAGGCAGCTCTTGTCAACGAGGCATACAGCCTGGTGCAGAGAGGTATCGTCTCCGCCGAGGCTTGTGGTATGCACTCTATGTTTTGGCCAATTACAAATGGCTGCGCTAACGCTTCCTACAAGATACGTGTGTTACTACCGGTGTTGGACTCCGATGGGCATTTACGGGGCCCTTCATGACCAACGTACTCGGCGGGGGCGGGGGCGAGGGAGGCTTCCGTCATATTCTTACCCATTTAGGGCCTGCTGTGCAGAAGTGGACACAAGATATGAACGACCATGCATTTGTTCCCAATAATGCTAACATCCAAAAACTGGACGATAGTGTACAGGAGATGCTAGCCAGGAATCCAATCCAGGAGGTTGAAAAACAACGTGATGAGGCTCTCGTTGATATAATCAAGCGGAAGCGCGATACTCTTCTCAGATAATACGTCAAGATGCCTATAGTGAAAGATGGATCAATGATTAATCATGTTTCATGTTTCAAATAGTAGCCTCATCTAGGATGTTCAAAGAAACTTCTTGGTGTATTATTATTATTAATCAAGTTTAACGTCCACAGAAAGCAATTTGCTATGACAGAGACATGTTCCCTATGCAGTGGACTTAGTCCACCGCCTCTAGGTGATCCCTAGAGGCTTTATTCGCCCTCCCCCCCCCTTTCCCCTCTATCATTTCTGTGTTCATGCTGGTCCTTTTCCTCGCCCGAACGGCCTGATCGAGAGCCGGTACGAAGACCTACCACTAGACTGGCGTATAGAAATAATTGCAAATGGCTCAACCCCCGATGAGATAGATACGTTTACGTTGGAGTTGGCTGCAGCAGGTATTTATACCTACTTCTACGCACCGGACCGTTGGTGAATATTGCCTTTTCATACTTGATAACCATGGCAGCCATTCATTACCTCGGTTTGGTGGTAAATGCAGTCAAAGCAATATTATACCTCTCTGTATGGCTGCACATTCATCTCACCTACTTCCAACCGCTTGATGTAGGCTGCTTTGGGCCCCTAAAGCGCGTATACGGACGGCTAGTACAGGATAAGATGAGATCACGCTTGAGTTACATAGTTAAACTTGACCTTCTTGAACCCTTCTCTCAAGCGAGAGCGCAGATATATGCTACCAGTAATATCTGCAGTGGATTCTCAGCTACTGGTCTTATTCCTTTTGAACCTGAGTGCGTGCTTTCTCAGCTTAATATAAAACTTCAAGCAACGCCTCCAGGTGGTAGACCTAGTAGTAGGTCCACTACTTCAGTACTAAAACGCCTCATAACCCGAAGGAACTACGGAAGCAGGAAACTACACTGAAAAGGCTTCTGAGAGGACGTACAAAGAGCCCCGACTCGCCTACTAAAGCTGTTATAGAACAGCTCTTCAAGGGGTGTTAATTACTTTAAATAAATGAAGCTACATTTGCAAGGTACGAAGGTAAGGAACTACGCGGTGCGCATGAAAGGGCGCTTAAAACAAAAAGCCCTCTACTGGGCAGGTTATATTATAACGCCCATCATGCATGGAATAAGCTTCCATCTTTCGACGCGATGAAAAATACCCAGGAAGCTGGACCTTCTGCCATTCATTTACATTCGGAATTTACCTCGGCGTGTTTGGTTGGGGCATTCAGGAAGGTCTAGGGTGACATATAGACCTGAACGATGTATGGATTTCCTGCATTTTAAACGGTATTTTGTTAATGGAGTTACAGGCCGCCCGCTCGATCCACTTCCCGCCTGGGTGCGCCGGACGGCCCCTACTGGAATATCAAATGATCTCATGGGATCAATTTTGATGTACCCCTTTGTTCTGATCATAAAAACTCTACAATATTATCACCGGGCTGGCTATTCCCATATATTGCTGTGCTATATTCAACACGCCCCCCTTTTCTCTCCATTATATGGAGACGGTATGTTCATGATAAACCATTACCTGCGGGCCGGATTCGCGTTCTGGGTCAGGGAGAAAAGGGTGACAGGTGACGCATTTACTCTCAGCGGATTGGAAGCGGGTGGTATGAGAAAGATGCGAAACTGATCCTCTGGGTAGGTTGATATTAAATCGTTACCCTCCAGGCTATTGACTTTCCATATTAGAGTATATAGAATTTGGCCTTCATCGCCATTGTTGTTGGTGCTTTTTTGGTTGTGGTCCTTGGAGTCGAATGTTGTTCGCTTTGGAATGGGACAAATTGCTTGGTCGTCCCCCTCTCCCACATTTTCTGGGGAATATCTTCGACCCCCAGTTCCCGTGTCCAGCGACTGAAGTTCATATCTCGATCCTTTGGTCATGTTCGCCGTATTCCACAAATGGCGGGATTTCAGGCCATCGATTCCATTCCCATCCAGATTAATACACCTTGTTCTGGCTTTCTCCAGTGGAGCGACAATTGATCCCGCAGTGTGATGCACTGCAAGATATCACCTGCCGCAAATGGACTTGCACCAGGTTTATTGCTGAGAGATACGAACCACGCGTTCTCTTCCGGTAGCTCAAGAATGCCGACGAAGTTATTTTAGCTCATAATAATACATGAACGACCAAAGGGGTTAGACATGGTGGTGTACCACTCCTCGTTTGGCTAGTGTATTCGTTCATGTGTTGAGATATAGTCGTGTCCGCTGCAACGTTTCCATACCGTATAATACGAAATCTTGAGAGCCCCGATGAACTTTCACCAGCGGAGAGTTAACAATCTTAATATTTGCCTGTAGCATTTACGTCCAACTCTACCCCGGAAAGGCGCCCTGGGACTATGGCTTTAATGAAGGCAAAATCCGATATAGACCTGTCAAAATGCTCGTCTGTCAATTCTCAAGAACGTAGCCTGGGCGTCTTATCACGACAGGGAGTTCCAACACAAAGACGGCACCCTCAATATCTTATGACGGTTTTAACATCAATTATCCGTCCGTAAGTTTGTAGTTCCCAGGTATAGTGCAAGAGACGTCGATCGTTTTAGGGTGCTACATTCATCGATACTTACTCCGTGCATGTTTATTTGGGATAACTTCCAATGATATAGGTCTAATTATTCTACTAACCTGTAGTTGACTGCAATATATTGATCTGTATAACCAACACCCCCTTGCCTTCTTTCCCCGGGAGTACCAAAAGCTCACCTCCAGTCACGAAATCTACCCTATGCTCCTGAGATCTGCTATATTCCATCATCCCAACAGTCGGTAACATCGGGACGAGAAATAAACGTCTGGTCAATTTGTCTTCTTCCGCTCACTCGCAGCTGGAATGATACGACTGAGGTCTCCAATTGGCAATGTCAACGGAAAGTCAACCGTTGCTAGCAACTGCACAAAGAGGAAGTACCAGCCAGGCAACGACCCCAAAGCCAGGCAAGCACCAGCAGCCTTCGAAAACAAAATTCATATTAGGTGTCTGTTTCCAAGCTAAACCACAAAGTCGCTCCGGTTTGCGACTGTGAAAGAGGGTATACGGTGTTTAAAGACTAACCTTCTTCAATGCTCGAGCCAAACCCAAGTTTCCATTCGCCAATTGCCATAATGTACCCGTGAGAAGGCAGAATCCAAGTACGAGCCCAAGGAATATGGCGACAAAGCACAGATTCGTTCGGAGGCTGCAAATGAGATATATAAAGCAGAGCAGACCCATGAAAAGCGTAAAGAAGCCTATTGTTATGTTTTTGTTAGCGAGGGTTTGTTTTCTACTTACTTTTTGTCCTGGGTTAGGACACCGACCATATGCATTATAGAATCCCGGATTTTCGGGGTTAGTCGGATCATATGCGGCGGCAGCATTATAAAAGGGCGTCAATGTCGTAGCATAGGAAAGCCAAAACGCCGCTACTCTTGTATCAGGGATAGAATCCACAGAATCCAGGCAAGACAGGCATACCGAAAGATGCGAAAACAACAAAGACGAAGGTGTTGCCCAGGAGAAACTGGAGTACGGAAGCAATAATTAAAATTAATCCTCCGAAAAAGTACTGGGAGCCCCTAAATACCAGTCAGCCAAGAACGAAAAAAAGTTGACTATTTTACCCACACAGTTGCAGCTCCAGTTCCAAAAGCACCTCGAAACTCCATCAATTCACAGGTAAACGGAGTTAAGGCAACAATGAAACCCATAATACCACTGTGTTCATCAGCTCGTTGGCCCGAGTAAGGACCCTAAATTAAAGGGAGCATTAGTGATAGGCTCTTACAGTGGTGTAGGATCCGCGAGGAAGGACTTCAAGTCTGGCCCGGAGGTGGGTGGTTTATGCATCTGCTCAACGGACATTGTTCCATAGGAATTGATATGGTCGGGTACAGCCGAAGCAACACCCTCTTCAGCACTGTTCATGGCGAGTCAAAGAAAGAACGAGATATAAGGTCTAGTAACTTGCGTAGGAGCAGGTTGGACACACTGATTTAATGTCTTGCTCCCATAATTTATAGAAGTACCTTAATTTGGTCAAAATGAAGTCTGACATAATCCAATGTTTTGCTACGGAAAGCGTATCCACCTATTACTCTGCAGCCACTCGGAATATTCTCTTACCATCCCGAGGAGAAGTTACACTTTAAAGTCCGAGCCGAGGTTTAGACCTTAATTCAAATATCCTTTCCTTATCCGTAGCATTTTTTCTCACGCCAGAAAGTTTCTTGAGGATCAACTTGTCAAAGTGGAAACTATGATGGAATAAGGATGTTGTAAGGCAGATGAATAACCAAGATATTTCTTCTTACACCCTAGAGCATATACAACGTTCGATGACGTTATCGACTTAGGATAAATACCTTATCGTCGCACCCCTAAGGACTTATTCCTCAAGTCCACGTTCTGTTCCAATCTTCCTAGGCGGTTACAGAAAACTCTTTATCGGGGGTTTAAAGGCTCATGGCCATACTGAGATTCAGGCTTATAAAGCCTTTAGCCTCGTAGTTGACATCCTCTACTATATAATAGTGGCTGGCAGTTCATGACGCTCCTTGATTTGCCTGACTAATGTGAGTGAAGTATATGTCTACTACAATACTAAATATTGAGCTATTGCGGACTACTATTTTCATATTCTGTGTGAGCCTTAAAAGTTTGGTCGTATTGAGATGCTTGATAGGCAGGAAGTTGTTGTGTTCAATCTTAGATAAGGTCATCTATTGGGGACAGCTCCACCTAAGCCTTAAAGGTGAGGCAAGTCGCGAATATTGATTGGGGTAGAACTCACCGTTTTTTATATTCGAATACCAGCCAAGACTTTGAATTTCGTCAGCTTGAAGGACTTTTCTTTGGCCTCGGATTGTCATCGGTTTTCCATGGTTAGTCAGAAATTTTGGACCTCGCTGAACTGGCCGACCTTATTGACATCCAGATTCCGGGGTGCGTTCTGACTTAAAAATCTAATCCTGGAGCGGGTTCGGGTTTAGCGCGGAATCCGACCAAATCTTAACGACATCTCACCTAGGCACCTCAAAGCCCTATACGGACCAGAAAATCGGAACCCCGCTGGACGCCGCGAGAGAAATAGCCAGGGATTCAACCATAACGGTGCGTCGGGGGAGATGCGAAGGTGGTTCAGCTGCCATAAGAATGGACATATCGCCACAGACTGCTGGTCGAAACCAAGAGGAAGCGCGTCGGGGGAACGCCAAGGTCGCTGGACGAGGAGGCTCTGGTCGACCAAATGAAGCAACCCTCCCCGAACGATACGGATTGGCTCGAAACGCCAGATCCATTAGACAATAGGGACACCGGAAAGATGGCTATCCAGCACCCAAAGTCAAGGTATAGCGGACACCTGTACGCGTTGGGAGGCGCCTTAACGTGCTATAGAGGTCTCCGGTCAACAAGACTAGCGATCCGCATCTCAGTGGATTCAGGAGCAAGCCATACCTTCGTGGCACGAACGTTGGCACAAGTAGGATTCTGGTCGCAGAGGCAAGCCCAGATACCCTTGGAGATGAAGCTCCCTAATGGGGACGCTTTGGAAACCAGGAGTATCTATAGCCTACCCCTACAGTTGGGAGGATGGCTAGGGAGGATTGATACGTGGGCGATCTATTGGACAAATACGATCTGATTCTCTGCCGCGATTGGCTGCGAAGTATGAATCCGACAATCGACTGGGAAATATCGGCAATGACGCTGAAGGATAGTAGAGGCCGGTCTTATCGGATCCGATCTACAGACTCAAGAGACTATGTACAAGCGGGAGTAGGATCGCTGAACCTTACCGTACTTGATTACCTGACGCACGTCCCCACCTGCCGCATGGATTTCTATATACACCGACCTTTTGACTTCAACTTCAAACCATCACAACTCCGTCAATATGGGTTCAATTAATAAGGTACTTACTTTTTTAAAATCCCTAGATCCAGGGAAATTATTTAAATATACAGAAATAGCGAAAGAATTTGGTATTAATTATACAACTCTCTCAAGATATCACTAGGGTATTATACATTCAAAAGAGAATTAATATAAAAACCAGTAATTACTCAATAGCCTTCAAGCCAAAACTCTTATAAATTATATTAATAAACTCTCTAAGAGAGACCTATATTCTATCTCTAAAATACTTCAGAATCTTGTAAAGGAGATCTTAGAAATAAAGTCTGAAAAGTACTAGCCAAACTATTTTTTAAAGAAATATTAAAATAAGCTAATCTCTTGCTATACTACTGAAATCCATTCTACACACAAGAGAGCTAATTCTGTATTTAAGTATACTCTATACTTTAAGTTACTTACCAGAAAAATCAAGGAATATAAAATACAGTCTAAAAATATATATTGAGATTACAAGTAGCGGTATGCTATGAGAGGTAGAGAGTTGCCGACCTTCTGTAGGTCTGGGGGGTAGCTACGGCCTTTATATACACGTTGGGTCAGGCAGCCCCTTTTAGTGGATCTGCAGGGTTCTCCTACACCCGGTAGCTCTCCTACGTAGCAGTACATCGTAGCCACGATCACAATATAATATAGATAAAAAAGAATTTCTTATTAAAATACTATTTAAGGGTAAAAGAATCTTTTCTAGATACCGCTATAAGTAGAATAAAATAAAGTAGTACCTATAAAATAATAATTATAAATAGAATGCTACTCTATAAGAACTGCGATTTGCTATTTGGCTGCCTTTTTCGGCAGGGAAATGATATCCAGCGTCCCAAGTCTGGGCGACAAGCGTGCAGATTGTATTTCTTTACTGATCTGCGGTGACAATATACTACTTCTGTGCTACCCTAGGCTGCGTTAACAAAGAACGCTACTGTCATGTGTACTACTGGGCTGCGATAATGTCCCATGAGTAGCAGCCTTCATGGTTAATGTCGTATCGGCTATTCCGTGTTAGGTTATTTCTCAATATCCCTGTATATGCGTCCTAAGCTAGCTGTCTGGTCATGCTGGATGATTGGAGAAGATGAAGCGTTATGGGCCGTTCTAGCCTTGTAAAAATACCCATTACAGTCTCTCGTGATTTAGTTACTCTTTGTATATTAAGGACACCACTATCCGTATATCTAAATCGAACTATAATCTGTTGGCTACCAAGCACATTATTTTCGTATCTAAGCGGACCTAAACAGCATGTCTAGTAAGTCATTACTACTACCCAACTTTTTGCATTTTCTCATGTTCCAGCAGCTATCATCAACGATACTACAACCGACGAAGGTGCTACAGGAGCGAATACTACAGCAAAAGCCGTGATCAGAGCTGACATATCTGAGATTACAAGTTCTCTCGCGAGAACAACGCTTCAAGCAAACCAACCATATATCTTTCTCAACACCGCTATCAGTGTAGCTGATGTTGTTGAAGAACTGTTCGAGTTACCGGCAGATCCCCCATCGTTGTATCTTGACCTTGAAGGTACCAATCTCTCGCGGCATGGAAGCATCTCGATACTTCAGATTTCTGTTCTGCCTCACAACAGGACCTATCTGATTGATATTCATATGCTGAAGGAGAATGCCTTTGCGAAAGCAGCAAGCAATGGTCAGACTCTTAAAAAACTTTTGGAAACGGAATCTGTTCCAAAAGTCTTCTTTGACGTTCGCAATAACGCTGATGCCCTCTACAATTGCTTTGGAATTACGCTTGCTGGTGTTCAAGACCTTCAACTGATGGAGCTTGCGACACGTAATTTTTCGAAAAAATATGTCCATGGCCTAGCAAAATGTATTGAGAATGATGCGCCGATGACACTATCAGAACGAAATGCATGGAAGCTTGGAAAAGAAAAAGGACTGAAGCTGTTTGCTCCAGAACGTGGAGGTAGCTATGAGGTATTCAATGTTTGGCCCCTTGCTCTGGATATCCTGAGAGTAGTGCAGGACATTCTTGAGCTCTATCACACTTTATGCGATGAGCAGCGGCGGATAGATGATGAAGCGTTCTACCCCTTAAGATACAACACAAGACGTCAGACGCCCCTCGTTTAAATACTGCATCCTTCTTGGTCCGGCTGATGTGGTGTCGCTGTCCCTACACCCAATCGCAATCATGTCTTCGACCAGGCCTGGCGAGGCTGAGCAACATCACAGCCATCGAATCGAATCATATGTGCGCCTTTTCATGTGTGGTGGCGGAGAGATGAAATCGAGGGAGGGTTTGCGACAAAAGGACACAGAAAATAAAAAAGGAAAAAAGAAAAGAAATTAGAGGTCCTGTTAGCAGAGCTATTCTTTAAAATAACTTCCTGATTAATCAAAGGCCCTTATAAAGCTTGGTTAGTAAAGCAGTTAGTATCTTATTTCTACCTATATACAATCTATCACTACTCGGCAACAATCTTAAAGTTAAATAGTTCCACAAAGATAATATATGTCAATTCAGGACTGCTTACCAATCCCCGAATAGGGGGGGGGGGCTTTCCTAGTATCTCACATGAGACGCACTCACAATAAGAACAAGCATTATAAACGCCATCTCTCTGTCTCTCCTATACTCTCTTATCTAAAAGCTGTACCTTGCCTCTAAGACAGAGAGCAAGACCACGAGCAGAAACGTCAAGATCCAAACATGCAAGCACAGCACACGTACGCAGTCACACGGGGTGAGATCTGAAGTTGCTAGATCTACGACAGACACGAAATCCTTGGGGTATGTAGGTACCGCAGAAAGCCTGGGGCGACGACCCCGGACTTACAGGTTTGAGTTGGAGCCAGCGTCTTCACGTGCACCCAAACTTACAGATTTCAATAGTACAATCAACGAAAGACTTGATAGAATTGATGGATATGATAGTATGAGCTAAACGACAGGAAGATGGGGCCTTTCCATAGGCGAGGCCGCGTTGCTACATTGCCTGATCTTCGTGGGATGCTCTCTATCACGCGTAGGCAAGCTCGGCAGCATCATGCATACCGGAATTTACCATATATTGCACTCCAGCCGTGTTAGATGGATAAGTTGTCCCATCAATCGCTGTGGCAGAAGGCGGAGGCAATGTAGGTCGGCCGAAGGAAATAATACGGGCCGATGACCTTGGTGAAAACTGGTTCGGTATCGGATTCGCTGTAGATGAGGGGGATGAGTAACTGAATGAAAGGCCGGGGTTGGGGTGAGTGTATGTCTACTTACCCGTAAAGATCACAGGGTTGGCTGGAGAAAAAGTATACCCATTCGCCCCTGAGAAGATTAGAGGTATGATCGGTTGTGGGGATAGAAAGAGAGCATACGGATGGTCCAGCGCCACAAGTTCATCTAAGTTGAGGACTTGATGGAAATCGTCAGTTGGCAGAGGGGAGCCATATGAGACCTAGATAGACTATGAGTATGGAATTCAGGTATGTAGTAGCCAGACATTTGACAAGTAAAAGATCATACGGACCCTAACGGTCTGGCCAACAACACTGGAGGTAAAGAGGGCCATGGCAGTTGTAGCCAGAAGAGACTTGTTGAACAACATATTGAAGGATATCAAGAGTAGACAATACTTGAACAGTGTAAGATGAACGGATGCTTGCTGTGGATGTAGGACCTGCTGTTGGGGGGATATTGTTGACCTTTAAATAATTGGAATGGAGGCTAGAGCTCGTGCCTTACTCCGTAGTGCGCTCAGAATATCGCTACCGGGATTTGCATCTACTTGGATCTAGCAGGTGTGATCAGCTGGCCGCGCCCATCTCTACTAGTCTGATGCACTATCAACAACTAAAGAGAACAATGAATCCATACAATCTCTGGCCTGCATATTTACATATTTCCCAGCCGCCAAGAACCCTAGACATGCAAGCCACAAACAGAACTCGTTCGTATACTTAATACATAGTAATTTCTATACACTGACTAAAATAATAACTCTTAATATGGCAAATGTCATTCGCTCGCAGGATAGCTATATAGGATAGTAGAAGGCATATAGCTTCTTATTTCTAATTTTTCCGCGTATTCTACTTCATGATCCGATTGGTGTTTTTATTTGTATTTGTATTTTATACTGTATTACTTACTAGAGTCGATTTAAATGTCAATATATGTACTACACCCACTAGCGAATTTGGCTGCACACCTGATTAGTGTTCCTGCGGGCGAGTGCTCCTCTCCACTAGCCAAAACCCGCCTTCGACTTGGGCTTCAACCACAACTGGTGAGTACCAAACTTTCAGAAATAATAAATAAGGCCCTCCAGAGTACGAATCTTCCATCAG
The DNA here is from genome assembly GCF_009193585.1 of Aspergillus caelatus. Lineage (NCBI taxonomy): Eukaryota > Fungi > Ascomycota > Eurotiomycetes > Eurotiales > Aspergillaceae > Aspergillus > Aspergillus caelatus. The sequence goes on from NW_022475458.1 coordinate 70,487, forward strand.
ATTTAAGATAGCTCTTGTGGTTGTTGAGATATCCCTGGTCAAAGTTCGGGATTTTGATGGTTTTTGTGAACGGAGATTATCTAAGCATACCGCTGGAATTTCATGGTCAAAACTAAACCTGTTTGGATTTTCGTGGTCAAAACTAAGCCTATTTCAGTCGTGACCGCCACGCTTACTGCTTTCAGACTAGGTATACTGATATTATGATCTATCGTCTTTATTCTCTGCGCACATTGTTTCAGCCCCTAATCCCCTCAATTATTTTCTCTGCAATATGTAGCTGTCTACCAATTACTCCATCCCCATGGCGCCCCCATCACCTATTCCTCCCGTACGCAAACGAGGGCGACCGCGTGTCTATTCCTCCACCGCACAGAAACAAGCATCCAATGTTGCCCAGCGGCGGAGAAAGCGACAGTCCACCCGTGCCGCTGAGCAAAGTGCTGAATACTATCAGTATTACACACCCACGGCTGCTGCGCTGCCTGAGCCTGATTCTTCTACTGCGACCTACTTCCCCCCGGACGAACCAACATTTCCTGCAGAACTAGAACCGCTGCTGCCACCTCTTAGTCCCCCGACGCTACCCGTTGACCCTATTCCCGATAATATACCCTCGATCGCGCCTGAGACTGTGGCATTGTCTGCCACACCTCTCCCGACTGTCTCTGTAGAAATTATTGTCCCGCGTAGTACTTCACCGAATCGCTTGGACTCGCCCGATCCCGAGATCCTCCTAGCTGTACAGGCCCTTGGGCAGACCCTGACCGATCAACTGTACACCCACCATGGCTGCTGTGTACACTGCCATCGCCAACAGGAGACTCAGCATTCCACTCAGCATACAGATTATTCGGGCCTGAAAAACTACCTGGAACGGGTACTAACCGAGGGCAGATTTCCGGATGTTCTACGGGTCCCGATAATGGCGCGGAGGAAGGACCACCTTGCCCGTCAGGTCAGTAGTGAGCGGAGGCAACAGGTATATTGTGGTATCTCTGCAGAGCTATCCCATGCTGAGCCTGTCCATGTCTGTCTCGCGACCGATCATCACAGCGACACAGTAACGGAGGTGACCTTTGATATTGACAGTATCGTGGGGTTTGCATCGAGCCTTGCCGTGGCTAAGCAGGGAGTACAGTGGAACCCGACCCAGATAGCTGTATCTGATCTCCAGTCCAGTCTCCACCTCGATCCCCTGCCCGTGCAGTACCTGGATCCACAGGGCTGATCCCACCGGGCTCTTCGCGCCGTCCACGAGATCCCGCACTACACCTTTGGACAGCTGACTGGGTTTGAGAATATATCTCTTATCTTACTGTTTCCCCGGCTCTACCGGAAGGAGCAGCAGTCCAGCCGCCTCCGGGACCAGGACTTTCAGATCTGGATGGATCAGGTCTTGCTGCCTGCGATCTATCGGCACCACGACGGGTCTCTCGTACAGCATTATCCCTCCAGCTTTGAACATAGCCGACTGAACGGGACAGCCCACGGAGTCAAACCCCGGATGCAGCGGGTCGAGTCTACGGCGCGGCAGCAGCAGCTATATTATTTTCTCCCGCCTGATATGCTGCCGCAGATCTGGGCCAGCATCCTGGAGACTATCCAACAGCCCGGGCAGCAGCAGTTCCAGGATATTACCATTCTTCTCCAAGGAAAGAATCTGAAGACCCTGACCAAAGCTTCTACCTGGGAGGGGATGGTGCAGCTCTTCCAGCGGCACTGGGATTG
>NW_022475459.1:0-71450 GCF_009193585.1 Aspergillus caelatus
TAACTACTCCGCAATATCCGACAGCTTGAGAGTCGCGGCGGCTGTCATATGAATGTAGTTGGTATGCCTTTACCCGGTCTCTGATCACCTTAAAAATGTCCCTCGTGTTCACTGCTGGTAGTACCAGGTGATGTGCATAAATCGGGTAAAAATTCTCCAGTATTCTCCCTCTTTATCCATATTTACTTTTTTCTTTTTCTTTCTCTTCTACTTGGCAGTTACACCAAACCGTTAGTGAACCAACATCAAGACTTCCGATGTGATATTATTTGGTCAGATATATGTAGAGACTGTTTCCTTTTTCAGGATAGAAACCAAAAAGCATGTCAATATCTGTGGGTATACAGCGTGCGTGCAATATAGGCAAGAGGACTTAAACACTGTCAGTATAGGGTAGTGATCTGTGATTGCATGCATACTTTAATATTTTCATTTTCAATTTCAATTTATTTTTATTTTTATTTTTATTTTTATTTTTGACTTATGATGGCATGGTACAGTACCTGATCTGGATAAGAAAGGGGTGAGTGAGTGACTTGGGACTGACTGCACCATGCACCATGTGTTGAAGTTTCCATAGAGTCGGTCATGACCACTTTAAATTGCTCCTATAAATCTAATTTTCCCAGAGGTGAACTGTATCTGTCAACTAGTCTCGTCATAAATTCTCCTACTAGCACTCTTGACTCTCATTTTTATTTCTCTCCTTCTAAGCGACTGGTAGTGGATTACAGGGACGGTCATCTCCGGTTTAGGTAGTAGTATAATACGTCCTTCCACATCGACTCAACAGATCTTTCGTTCTTGCTCTGACTATCGATTTAACCCTTCTTCTCCCAATTATTGTGATTCAAAACCTTCATCCATTTTCAGAGCATTCTGTCCTGTCTCATCACCTGGGTTAGGGTATATTGACGAGTCTCTTCCCTTTGTCTCGCGTCTTAATACGGAACTTGGTACGGGAACTATCAACTCCGACGCAGTAATTTTTTACCTGTCTGCTGCATTTCTATTTTCTTTCAGCCATCCCTCGATTCCACTGCCGCCCCAACCTATTAGGCCGAACATCACGTCGATAGCTTCCGCGACTAGATTGCCTTAGTCCTTCCCACTTGATCGAGTTCCAAACTTCTTGGAGTTCCACTGTTTGAGGTACACTCCTCCTCCGTATTCCTTCTTCCCAGTTGCTATTATTATTATTACCTATTCGCAACCCAATTTTTTTTTTTTCTAAATTTTTTTTTTTCCCTTACCCTACTTTCTTATTCTCCCATCATCTGTTTCTCTCACATTCACAATTAATTCGACCTATTTCGTCTCTGCCTCTGGAGGAATACTTTCTTCTTTCTTCTTTCCTTCCCTCCTTTAGTTCCCCGCCTCTCTCTTCCTGTCTGTCTTCAAACACCCTGGCGCAAGCCTATACTACTTTCCCGCTGGTCTTAATAAAGTTCTGCTGGCCATCATCGGTCGGGATCCTTGCCCTAAACAGCTTTCTTCCTGCCCAATTGTTTGTCCTTTGGATTTTGTGCTACGTTCCGCTGGGCCTCTGGAGCGTTTGCGCTTTCGTTTTTAAGGTAAGCTGCTCTCTGTGAGATTCATCACCTGCGAACCCATGGCCCGGCCTTATTGGCTCTGCCTGCTACCGTCTGTACCTAATATCCGCATCTCATGCTGACGTGAAATTGCATTGTCATTCTTAAGGGAAAACAATTAACCTTTCCTTTTTACTTAAAATATTTTTTCTGTTTCTTTTTTAAAAAGCCCCAAATTTTCCACCCGGTGTTTCGCCAGTACACTTGGTTTCGGCCATTCCTACCACCTACCTACCACGTTATTTCCACCCCCCCAAACGTCCGTCCTCTACCGCCCGCCCAGACCTGCTCTTTCACAACCTATACTTCTCGACATCCTTATATATTCGGGATTTCTAATATCGAATTTGGTTTTTACAGTGGAAAAATTTCTGCGTGGTGGATTTTGTGTTTTGTGGGTCAACGTCCGACTGGTTCCTTGTCGACGGATATCCTTCGTGTCGCATTGCCGAGTCACGCATAGACATCACGGGAAGAGTGTCATTTTTGGTCCCTTAAACCGGACTCTGGATTGCAGTGAGTATTTTGCGGAGTATCTAGAAACAGAGAAGCAACCTTGGGTACACTCTGGACGTTTCTGCGACAGCAAACCGCCACCGTTGAGATCTGGAATAAGTGCCAGTTACACGATTCTGGGGTCATTTCTCGCAGCGACAGAGATTCTATCGTCTTGAAAATCAGACCGACAGCTCGACCCATCTGACTGCCTGCCTATTTGTTCGTGGAACATGAGATAAGTGCGCTCGAATCGGTCTATCCTAGATTCAGTACCAGGACCCTCGTTTGAACACTATCCCTTTTCGATTTCCGCATTGGCACGCATACCGTGAATAATCGACCATGGAAGCCACACTTACCCATCGGCCGTGGGAGCCTGCCACCACTGGACCCCAAACCCCTACAGTATCTTCATCGCAGACCCTCCCCTCGATATCGACGTTGACAGCGAGCATGACCAGCACCGCCGCTCCTCCGGCGGAGAAGTCGCCCGGTAATGTGTCGTTGAATACAATTGAGCGCGATTCGGGGAATTGGTCTATGCCTCAGAGCACAAGTAAACCTCCGCACTACCTTGGTTGGTTAAGGAGTGCTGACATGATTTGTTCAGGATCCTCTACCTACTCCACCGCGACAAATGGGACCGGGAACTACCCTTCTCTTTCATTCCTTACGTCCTCTCAGCCGTCTCCCAATCGCGTATCCACGGTCTCCGATCGATCTCCTTATAACGACCATTCGAACGCCAATACCCCCTCCTCCTCGGGCGCGCAGCCATCTCCGAACTTTGGCTCAGCGCAGCCAAACCCAGCGCTTCCTTCCATTAACCAGAACTACGACGCGCCATCTCAGAGAGGTAGCATTGCAGAACCAGCGGAGTCACGACGGAGCAGTATTGATAGTCGGATGAATCAGGGAATAAGCTCTCTTGCCATAAACCCCGCTTCTCCCTATCATAGCACGAACGCGTCGCAGACATCGATCGTCTCGGGGTTACAGCGGGAGCGTGGAATATCTATGGATGTGAATATGAATAATACTTACCGAGGCCCCCGCCATTCTGGGGGACAGCCTCTCTCCCCTTTGGGCCCACGGGCTAGCGAACATCGTGGATTTGCGGCTGGCCGCACTGCACCCGCGATCTCTTCGAACCCTCGCTCGGAAATTTACAATGCGGAGGCGCCCACAGCTGGTCTTGCGTACGCTTTCCCAGATCCGGATGTTGCACGGTCCAATTCAATCTCTTCTACGACCGAAAAGTCGAGCGCACAGTTTTGCAGAAAAGGGAGCACGGCGGAATCATTTTCAAGCAGCATCTACTCGGATTCCCGTTTGCCTCGTGGTCAGCATGGTATGTCAATCTGTGATATTCGAAAACATATGCCGGTCGGTGGAGTTATCAATTACTGATCATGCTTCAGAACTCCCTCAAAATGTCCACCATCATTCGCTACAACATAAACAAGTTCGTGGGTTGATCGGAGAGGCCGAGCTACACGGCGGCAGTACCCCGTACAGCAGAACACCTGAGCTGAGGGTGACACATAAGTTGGCGGAGCGGAAACGCCGTAGCGAGATGAAGGATTGCTTCGAGGCTCTGCGGATGCGTCTCCCGCAAAGCCAGAACAACAAGTCGAGTAAATGGGAGACTCTTACAAGAGGTAATGATACAGTTGCCTATGTCTATCAAAGGTTGCCATACTAACTCTCTGGTAGCAATTGAATACATTGGGCAACTGGAGAAGATGCTGAGCAACGCTCGCCGGGAGAACGATCTCCTCCGGACCGAAATGGACGACATGCGGGCCCAGTTTAATCAGCAGCAGCAGCAGCAGCAGCAGCAACAACAACAAGCTAATGGGCAATCACGACCGCAGTCAATGTTCGAGCATCATTCGATGGCCACGCCGCAGGCTAATGGGCAATCACATGGCGCTATGTTTCCTGGTTACGCCCCGGCCGCTGGAATGACGCAGGAGCAGCCGCGGACATTACCACCTCTGATGAATGGGTCTGTCGCACCAATGCAAGGCGTGCAGTACACCGATGAGCGACGGTAATACAACAAAGGAAATCTTCTCTACGCAATTATTTTATGACATGGCTGTGATACGAGTATGCCGGTCCTGAGCCTGTTCCATTCAGCCTCTTGCGCCTTGAACGCGGAAACGTCATCTTCTTATTCTGTAGCTCACTTGTAGATTTGATTCGGGTGGTTCCGTCCCTTTTTTTTTTTTTTTTTTTTTCTGAGCACGAACATTCTGTCTCACCATCGCCGTGCCTTTTCCCTGATTTTCTTCAGTGGCAGACATTCTGCCGCGGTGTCTTATTGAACCTGGCCTCGACGTCTTTATCTCCCTTTTCTCTCATAAAGTTTTGCATCATGATTCATCTATTCGCATATGAGACAGGATATCTGGGGTTTGGATCTGGATATGGGAAGTGTATGTTCATTATGTTTGTCCTCACCGTTGACACAGTGGGTGCCTTTATAGTGCGTGTGTACCAAAACGAAAAAGCGCAAACCAGCTTGGAATAGGAGTGTGTATGGTGTTTCAATTGATATCCCCATGGTCTATGTGATTATTATGTTGATGAAGCGTCCCGAATGATTATCGGGACCAAATGTGAATTGATTTATTGAACATCCGACGAAACCTGACCTCTTTTTGCTAGAAATTGGTACGAGTGCTCCGTGAGTCATTGTACATCTGAAGCAATTATCTACTGTCCAATTGATTTTGGACGAGGAATGTATATACATACGTATACTTGAAGTATCGGGAGTCCACCAGGTGTCGGATCTATTTTTGTCTTGGGAGGTCTCGCGATGCCTGATTGGCGCCCGGGAGCTTCTCGACCACTTCTTCGGTGTCTTGAATAAGCGCCGTACCCACGACTCCATCATGGCGGCTACAAAAATTCCTGCATCTTTCTTTGGGCCAATACTTGATCAAACCTGGATCCCCGGTCTGCATTTAGCCGGGGGTCACCAGAGCTTCTCGTCCAATGAAGGTAGCTCAGACATCGTCAGCTCCCGCATGTACTATGGAGCACGGAGATTTAGCATTCTGCAGAAGAGCAGTGCCCAATAGAATGGATCGAGGTCCTGAGCGCTGATGCATGAGCTCCTAGACTAATAAGAATAGATGTGAGTAAGTTCTTCAGCGAATGTTTTCCCATCCGATTTGCTCTCTTCCATCGGAGTCCTTCCTCGTCTCATTGTGTTGCGATTATATTCCTCCTCCTCCCAGTCTGCCCTTTCTCATTCAATTTACGCGTCCCAGCAACAAATTCAAACCCCCGAAAACATATTCAAGTATTTCTTATGTCAGGATTGGGAAGGCATGGTCACTACGTCTGATTAACACGAGTTCGCATTGTCACTTTGAAGTACCATTGTTGTCTTTTGTTTTATTGACTGACACCCCCATTCACTCCTCCGGATGCTTTGTCGGCAGGGATAATACATTGTTAATGTGCTCCTTTGTCTATTGTCTGAATTACCCTGCTTTAATGGACTTTTAAACCCGATACCACGCCCTTGTGCATATGACTTTTCCTACTGGTCCGTGAAGAAGCCGTTTGTTCTAATTGATATACACATCTGACTAAGGTATGTTACTTTGTGGTCCCACCAATACTTCGGGTCTAAGTAGTCTATAAGCCGGCCTCCGTTGACGATGCACAGGACGATGGGCTGGAAGCGCCAGAAGCCGCAAGCTGAGCTGCGGATTCCCGCAATCCCGACTTTCCCCCTGTCGTCCCCAATCACAGAAGAGGTTGTTACTCCAATCTCCTCATCTCCGGATGAGCGAGACGTGGAAAAGCTTCGTCCCTTCGATCATCTGGGGGCTAAAGTGTCCAGCCCGAACCCATTTGCTCGCAAAGTAGAATACGAACAACGGCAGGAAGACAAGGAGCCAGTGCGTGAAGCCAATAGTTACTACTTCGTGCAAAAGGCGGCAGAGAGTGCAGGCGAGCCGAAGCCAGCGGCCAAGAAGAATACTGAGCGGCCTGTGGGATTGAATCTGGTCACCGATTTCTCGTTAGCACCACCGAAACCCCGGGATGATATACCGGATGAGGGGTTCGTGGATTTAAGTGACCTTAAGGTCCTTTCAAGGGAAAGGGCAGAAGAAAGGTCGGCGCAGAAAGTCAAGGGCATCCTGAAGAAAGGAACGAGCCAAAGATCCCAGAGGACTTCAGACGAGCCTCCGGACCCCGCGACATGGAGATCCTCCTTGTTTGACTGGAGGCCTAGTGGCTTACCAAAACGGAGAGGCAAGGACGACTTATCTCCATCAGACCGGCCGATAATGATTGGATTCAGCATTCCGCGCGAAGAAACCACAGGTTCACGGAAAAGATATTCTAAAGAGCTTGACGTTACAAATATCCAGCAGACGCCACTCACACCCTCAATAGTTGTCACCCCGGCAAAAGAGGATGACTTTTGGGCAGGCTTTAGCCAAGTTTGCAACCCTCCCAGAGTCACATCTAGCATTTACTCCCAACCCACCCCGTGTATAGAAAAGAGCGAGTTAGATATTCCGCCTGTACCAGCTATTCCAGCAGAGCATGCAGTGACAAAAGGTGAAGTTACGGACCAAGAGATGCTCAAAAGGCAGTCTGCGACATCTAGGAAACAACGCGCATATTCCACAGGTACAGTCTTCGAGGAAGACATCCAATCGCGGTCGGGCCTTCGTTCAAGGTCATACTCCAACGGAAGCGTTAAGAGGGCTTTTGATCGTTTGAGTGGCATCGACAGAATGAGTCGATTAAGTATTAATACTGAAGTTAATAGACACCAGTCCCAGGGATGGTGGACATATCTCCTGTCGCCTTTATTAGGTCGCTCCAACACAATCACCAGTCGAAGAACACTAACTGACACACATCCACCTCCTGTGCCCAGTATTGCCACCAATCTGACAGGGTCAAGCGATGAGTGGTGGGAGAAGGAGGTATCGTACTTTTCACCTGATACACCCGAAACGACGAGGGCCAGTCGAGGTATCTCCGACTGGCAGCCTTCTCAAAACAATCCTTTCGCCGATGATAAAGCCGTCGACGGGCAAGCTCAAGACCCGAGTGACCTTAGTAGCGCAGCGTTTGGCTTTCCCGATCAAACGGTTCAAGGCGCAGCTGCCGAGTACTATCATGCCTGTGCACATGAGGTATTTACCGGGAGGCCTTACTTCAAATGCATCAACCATATCTGTTCGATAACTCCTAAAGACCAGATTCTAGTCCCCAGTGCAGATACCGCAAAAGAAGGCGGTTCAGGTGAAAACGGTTTGCTTATTGATGTGGATGATGCGCCGAAACCCGTTGACAAAGAACCCGAAGTTTCAGAATCTATAGTCATTGCTGCCACAGCTTCCCGGCCTCCGACAATGGTCATCGACAAACAACCGGATACCCCTGTGAAGGACTCGAAGGAAGACAGTTCAAAAGACGATACAAGCGCCCCTCCCGAAGAAGACTCTACGAAGCCAATCTCCAAAGAGACTGTTGGGGAACCAGCACCTCCAGCAGGCAAGCAAACTGAGACCAACCCTTTTGTTCAGCTGGCTCAGCCAAGTAGCACCATCCCACCGCCAGTCACGAATGTATACATTCAATATGCCCCTGTACCATCTTCTGCTTCTGGCACTACTATTGAACGAGTTGTACCCCAGTACTTAGTGATTCCTTCTTCAAACGAAGGGACGCAAAAGCATGAAGTACAGCCACAAGCGCAACCGCAATCTCCTGGTCCTGTCTCCCCTGGTTTACAGCGAGCCACGGAAAAGACAGGCTCAATCCCTCTATCTGACATACACTCGACCCCGGCGCCTGCGTATACGTCTCATCGTAATACTCCCGCCACGTTACCGCCCCGTGTAGATTCTCTTCCGATCACACGGGAGGTGACGACGAATCCGATTACAGAAAGCAATAGAATAGAGTCTCGACGAAGAAGGCTCGAGAAGGAAGATGCAGTCGGTAGGAGAGCTGGTGGACTATGGCGCGGCAGAGGTTGTTTCAGCAACAAAGGATGTTTTGGGAGACCTGGACGTGAAGGGCGGCTGAGGCGCCGGTGGTATGCGGCCATTGCTTCATTCTTCATTGTCATTGTCGTGGTTGCCGTTGTCCTCGCTATAATGCTCACCAGAAGGGGGGACGAGACACCTGTCCAGTCGCAATGGCTGAATCTAACCGGCTATCCACCTATGCCGACAGGCATTGCAACAGTTGCTGGACCTGAGCCTCAAGTACAAAACTCCGGCTGTATTACACCATCCACCCTCTGGAGCTGTGCCTTGCCCAATGAACACCAGTCAGCCAACAAGCCTTATGCTGCAAACCAACCTAATTTTCGCGTCGAGATTCGTTTCTGTAATGGGACTTATCCGAATAGCACGACTGTTGCGTCAAAGTCTAGCAAAGCAAGCGTTTCTAGAAGATCTGACAACTTGTTCAGCCCGTCGCCATCCCCGCCAGGCATGAAAGACCAGACGTTTCTGGGCAATACCACTGATAAGAACAGTGTTCCCTATGCGGGCGAAGAGACGCCCTTCTACATGACAATACTCTCCCCTCTCCAGATGTCCACCACCCAACTGACACGGAGATCAGACAATTCGTTCCCTGACATAGAATCTCTCATTCCATCTCCAGACCTAGACTCCGACGGTACCGCTGCAGCCGCAGAGCTCTATCCTCTTCCCGAGTCACAACCTGTGCGGCTATACAACCGCGGGCAGGACACCGAGCACTATGGCTTCTACACCTACTTCGACCGGTCTGTTTTCCTTGAATCATCTGCTCCACTCACGGACAGCAAGAACGATGATTCTACAAGCGATGCCAACGGCGGTCCAAGCAAAGCACATGCCCGAGTCAGGTGTACCTGGGCCCAGACACGCTTTCTCGTTCAGATCTGGACTCGTCCTGGAAAGACGCTCCTCAGTAACAGCTCATCTGCCAGCACAACGCCAACCCCCACCCACACAGGAACCAGCAATCCAAGTAGCTCGAACTCCGCTACTGACTTCGTTCGTCCCGGTTCCTTCCCGTATCCTATAACGATGACTCTAGATCGGCACGGGGGCGCGATAAAGAAGAAGATGGTGTACTGCTACGGTATGGAATCAGATCAGCATGTCAACTCGACCGAGGCGAAATTACAACTCGAAGACCGCGGGTTCGGCGGTAAGCTCATCAACCCGGCACCTGGGATCTTTAATATGTCTGATTCTGCTTTGAGCGAGTCGGGTTATGGTGGGTTTGACGGTGGAACTGGGGGCTGTTCTTGTCAGTGGACGAACTGGGTTTCTAGGTCATAGGTTGATGAGATGTGGAGTATTGCTAGCTATCATCCCTATCGCTCAACCTTGCTCTATGTTTTCACTTCATACCCTGCATTCTCTGTTCATAGGGATCTTTTTATAATCTAAGCCAGATATTATTCTTAACTAGATTTGGCATTAACACTATATAGACGAAAAAAAAGTCATATTGCATACACTTCCGAACGGCAACCTGTAACTATCCGGCCAGCGATGGCAATAGACTGGACTGCTAGGTCACATGAAGAATGACTCCAGGGTGCAATGTTTCTGGATCTATCATATGGCCCACTGAAACAGGGTCCAGGGTTACAACGGTCTAGTCTCAAGTCGATGCAATTAATATGACGTGGTCATATAGTACATGCAGAACCAAACATAGACGTATCACGTTCCATTTCTGATCATGTTTCCCTTCATTCCAATTCCAGTCACCAAACAAGATGACCCGGAGATGCAGCGTGACCCACATCCCTTACTTAAGGTAAGACAGGTGAACTGAATTTCTTCTAGATTATGAGATATCTTCTTTTTCGGAGGAAAAAGAAAAATTCAAGGTAGACCCTCATATAAAAGCAAGCATCTCTACCCAGCAGAAATTCGGGAAAGCCAGAAAATGTCATAGATTCACAATGGCCACAAGCAGTCTCACAGACCACCAACCGTGGTATCAACGCATCCAATGGTTTAATTTCTTCATGCTAGTTCTCATCCCTCTATGGGCTTTCATCCAGTCACTTTGGGTCCCTTTGATCTTGAAAACCCTGGTCCTGTCAGGAGTATACTACTTGTTTTCGCTGGGTTCTATAACAGCCGGTAAACCACTCTTCTACCCTCAGAACATTTTTTTTTTTTTTAGAAAAAAAAAAAAAAAAGGTGGAAAAAGGAAAAAGAGAAAACTAACAACAACACCACCACCACAGGATATCACCGCCTATGGGCCCACAGATCCTATACAGCATCAACCCCTCTCAAATGGCTCCTAGCTGCGTTCGGCGGCGGAAGTCTTCAAGGTTCAATCCGGTTCTGGGTACGCGAACATCGTCTCCACCACCGATACACAGACACCGACCTTGATCCATACACCGTGAACAAGGGCATCCTCCACGCCCACATCCTATGGGTTCTCCTCCGTCAGCCGCGGAACGAGAGAAAAAAGCGGGCCCGCATCACCCTCTCCGATCTCGACCACGATCCCGTCGTAGCCTGGCAACATAAGTACTACTTCCTAATCGCCTTCGGCATGGGCTGGTTACTCCCCTGTCTGGTAGCCGGACTGGGGTGGAACGATTGGATCGGTGGGTTTCTCTACGCCGGCGTTCTGCGAGCCTTCTTCGTCAACCAGGCTACGTTCTGTGTGAATTCTCTCGCCCATTATCTGGGCCATCAGCCGTATGATGATCGACATACGCCGCGCGATCATCTGCTCACGGCGCTTATTACCCTCGGCGAGGGGTTTCATAACTTTCATCATGAGTTTCCGTCGGACTATCGGAATGGGATTGAGTGGCATCAGGTCGATGTGACGAAATGGTTTATTTGGGCCTGTGGCTTTGTCGGATTGGCAGGTGACTTGAAGAGGTTTCGGCATAATGAGATCGCCAAAGCACGCCTGCAGCAGAGGTTTAAACGACTTGACGAGGAGAAACGACGTCTAGATTGGGGCACGCCGCTTGAGGAACTTCCTGTTATTGACTGGACGGAGTATCAGCGGAGAGTGGGGGTGGGACAGGTGCTTATCGTGGTTGAAGGCGTCGTGCATGATCTTGGACCGTTCCTGACTGAGCATCCTGGAGGTGAGGCTACTATTACGGGTATGCTGGGGAAAGATGCTACGGCGCTGTTTAATGGGGGCGTCTATGACCATTCTCGTGCAGCTAGGAACCTTCTGGCTACTATGCGGGTTGCGGTGCTGAGGGGTGGTGGAGAGGTGGAGTGTTGGAAGTAGGAGCATTATCATATGCTAGATATGATTCATGGAGCTCAGGGAGTTGGTTGTGATGTTCTTATTTCTCTATTCTGTTCGTTTTATAGAATTTCTTCCTACCGATACCCATACATGTACTGGAATAGATAGTACTTCCCATCTTGCAAAATCAACAATACTAGACACATTTAACTATAACTATACAGCAACGGTTACTGTAAGCATTACCATTAACCACCACCACCACCACTACTACTACTACTCATAAAACTTCCAATCCAAATAAACAGTAATAAATGACACCCAATGCCCTAGAATACAAGATACATGACCAAGTCAAGGTAACATACTAAAGCAACAAACCCATGAACAAACCAGCACAAGACAAAGAGTCACAAGACCACCACACTGTCCACACATCGCAAAGAATTCCCAGACTAAAAACCCAATGCTCTCAACTACCTTTTTTCTGAACAAATCATATCAACACAGTCCAGACCCACTGGTCTTCATGGATATAACCTCCAATAGGCAGAATTGTTAATCCCTAGGAAACCCTCTATACCCAATTGGGATGTCGGGGACGAAAAACACGAAGTATAAGAATAGACCCGTACCTACTCGGTCTCATGTCCAAATAACCAAAACTACAATAATCTATTCATTCTCCCTCTGAACCAACCCTCTTCCAACAAGAACAACAACAACAACAAAAAAAAATAAAAAGAAAGAGAGAGAGAAACCAAAAAATAAAAAATAAAAAATAAAAAATAAAGAAAATGTCCACCCTAACCCCCCAAGAAACCACCCTCGTTGAAACCGCCACAAAAACAATAACCAGCATCAAACCCTCCAACACGCACAGTGTCGCCAGTGCCATCCTCGCCTCTGACGGCCGGATCTTCTCCGCCGTAAACGTCCACCATTTTACCGGTGGCCCTTGTGCCGAACTCGCTGCCTTGGGGAGTGCTGCCGCTGCTGGGGCGGAGAATCTCACACATATTGTGGCTGTTGAGGATACCCGACAGATTTTGAATCCATGTGGACGGTGTCGACAGGTTTTATTCGATTTGTGGCCTGGGATTAGGGTTATTGTTTTGAGTGAGGAGGGGCCTAGGGTTGTTGGTATTGGGGAGTTGTTGCCTTTCGCTTATTCTTGGCCTGGGGAGGAGTAGCCTTTTATTATAGTATTTATTTTTATCATTTTGTCCCTTTTGGGAGGGGGTTGAGGGGTGAATTGGAGTGAGTATATTAGATGGTTTTGTTGAAAATGGTTCTATATCTGTTAGAGCGACGCTTGACAAGTGGAAGAGAGTTATTTTGAATGCCTGTCTATTATTATTATTATTATGAGATTTCAATAAATGATCTAAACGCCAAACCCAAACGCCCCACTAAGTTCCCCGATATTCTTTATATATATAATAAAAAAAAAAGAGAAAGTCGAGGATTCCAAACCATTGACCCTGAAATCGAAAATAGAAGTAATTATATGTCAAATAGAGATATCATAAAATGGTCCCGCTTCGTCAACGTTTCTGCAACATCATCTTTCATCTGTTACTGCTTCGGAGCGGAGATCACCATCGTCGAAAAGGGTTGCTGCTTATACCATGAACATCAGTCCAATGGCAATGCTAGCGACAGCCGTGAGACCAGGAATGATGAGCTTGGAGCCGGGGCTAGTAGGAGCCAAGCCAGTGGAGGTTGGCTTGGCAGGAACGCCACCACCGCCAACAAAGCTTCCACCACCGGTGGTTTGGCTAGAAGAAGAAGTAGAAGTCTTCGGGATAGTCGAGTTGGCAAACTTAGGGAAGCCGGAGCTTGCGGAGGGCTTCGGGGTCACGGCAGGAGCGGTAGTGTTACCAGCTGGGACAGTTGGCTGGACAGCGGGGGCACTGGTCTGGGCAGCAGGGGCGGTAGTCTTGATGAGGGGGGCACTAGACTGAGCAGGGATGCCAGGAATACTGGAACCACCGGCGGTAGGCTGAATAGCAGGAACATGGGTCTCGGCAGGCGCAGTAGACTCGGCAGGCGCCGCGGGAGCAGCAGACTCAGCGGGAGCAGCGGACTCAGCGGGAGCAGCGGACTCAGCGGGAGCAGCGGACTCAGCGGGAGCAGCGGACTCAGCGGGAGCAGCGGACTCGGCGGGAGCAGCAGACTCGGCGGGAGCAGCAGACTCGGCGGGAACCCCAGGGGCACTGGACTCGGCGGGGGCACCAGTTGCTGCAGGGGCGCTAGGGACTTCAGTCTCAGCGGGGACACCGGGGACGGTAGGGGCGCCAGTTTCAGCAGGAGCCTGGGAAGCACCGGGCTGAACAGCCGGAGCGCTAGGTTGAACAGCCGGAGCACTGGGCTGGACGGCAGGAGCACTGGGTGGGATAACTGGTGCAGCGGTAGCAGTTTCCTCGCAAGAGGTGATCGTTACTGTGTGCTCGCTATTCGTATCCCAGGCACTGGCAGTACCGGCGGCGATGGCTAAAGCAGTGACGACGTGGTTCGAGATATGCATTGTGATCGAGTGGATGAGGTGAAGATGATGCCAAGTAAAACGATGCTTTGAGTTTCAAAGGGAAAGATCAAAGATTGGTCTATAAGAAAGTGTAGAAGTATCGATTAAATAAAAGTGTAGGCGATGCAAACTGATGAATTGAAGACTGATGATGAGAAGATTCGGACAGCTCATCTGAAGGCCTTTATAGTAACCCCAGGGCCACTAATCCGGTATCATCGAAGAGAATGAAACTATCCATCTTGCCTTTTGAATGAGTGAGCGCCTGCAACCGGTCTGGCCATACAGCACGGCGACTTTGTATCAATGAGTGCTGCATCCGGAGAAGCACAATATCCTATTATGCGCGACATACTGCCTAGACACCGTAGAAAGGCACTAAAATTGAATGGCAGTAAGAGAGACTGCCCAGAACGAGCCTGAAGCAGGTCCTATCACGTGAAGGTATAATTCCGGCTCCATGGATCCTGGAAGAGCATCTGTCGTCAGCAGATTACCGGATGCGGATATAACGATGCGGTTAACAAGCCGTGAAATACAACCATCTCAATCTAAGTAGAGCTCACCCAAAGTGGGCCCCACCGATACCACAAAGCATTGTGTCTCTAGGTTGAATCTAGGTTGAATGCGAATATAACTCATGGCACCAGGGGGACGAAGCCGGAAGCACCTAAGGTCAACGGTGGGTAAAAGTCCGTTGACAGGGATGACAGGATTTGCAACCAACAGGGTTGCATTGAATCCTGCCAAATCAATGCTGTGGCTCATTCATCATACACACAGTATGGGGTAACTGTATGAAAGGCGATCAAGAAGCGTTAGTGTTTGTACTGGTGGATATTGAGGTTCTTCATGACCCGTCTCGGTTACTCTGACCTGGGCAATTACCAAGAGGCGGGGTTTTTCCATGTTGTTTCATTCTTATAGAAAAGAATAATAACTACTAGCGTCGGTAGTGTAACGGTTATCATTCTTGCCTTCCAAGCATGAGACCCGGGTTCGACTCCCGGCCGACGCAGATCTTCACTACCTCTTTCTTTTTTAGCCTCCCATAAGCTTTTTGCTATGTCCCAAGTGTTCTTGCAGTTGGAACGGAGGATATATATAGTCTTCATCAAAGGACCTTGTTTAATTGCTATAGGTTTCTATACGGCCTAGAAAATCTTTGCATTTTTGGAAAGAACATTGTTGTCAAAGAAATATCTACTATCCAGGATAGAAGACCTGTCAACTAGGTAAGGGTACGTAGGCACAAAGCTAAATAGTAGATACTTGATTCTTGCCTTTCTCTATTATCGATATCAGGCTATCTTTATAGCTGGAAGAATCCCCTTCTTCTTCTAACAAAATATGACTGACAGGGGACTACTATACGCTATTCAAAAGGCAACGGATATAGACTCCGACGTCACCGCTCGGCCACCGAGTTGTCTATACACGGCGGGCAGGCTATACGGATCTGTGACAATTGTAGTCAAGTATCTGAATATTTACTGTCGGGTCGCTAACCTCAAAGTGCTGCCCTTCTACTGCTCTCTTTGCACAGTCAAAAGATATTTTACGGAAAAATTGTTAAAAACTTAAAAAGGAGAAATCCACTCTTCATGCGTCGGCCGGGAGTCGAACCCGGGTCTCATGCTTGGAAGGCAAGAATGATAACCGTTACACTACCGACGCTGATTAGTTAATCATTTTACTTTTCTTCAGCTTCATGAGGGAAATATATTAAGGCATACAAGACATCCACCTTAACTCTACTATCTTGACCATTTTTATTTTAAACATCATCAGTTTTATCTTCGAATCCACTTTGGCTAGTGTATATATCTCCGTCAGTACTCAAGTCTTTCCTCCCCGTCGATAGTGATAATGCTACTTATAATACGTTGGTGGGTCTGGATATTATTAAATATATATCCATATCAATGGCAGTTCGCTTGAAGTACCATGTGGTATTTTTTTTTCTGAAGGCTACCCATTGCCCATTTCTTCTCTCTCTCCCCCATGATTCCCCTACAAGAATATAGCCCATAGTTACCATAGTCTTCACCATGAAAAGGACTGCCTAGGTCCTGTATGCTGCCAACTGACTCTCGAATCTATAAGCCAACGCAGCTGACTAAGGCCGTCAAGTCACACCTCGGATTCATGACCCGCAGCTTGAATGAGCAACCAATCGATCATTGAATCAATCAATCAATCAATCAATCACTGCTTCCCTCGTGCACTCACTAGTCGTCCAGGTCAATGTATTGATCTGATCTCGGGATTTACTGATCCCGCCATTCGTTACCATCCCCCATGCCTACCCGACGTGATATCCCTAGTCATTCCCTCCTTTCCCCCGGCGATTACGACGAAGATGCTGAGTCCTTGCGATCGCCGTCAGAGCAGGACTCTGACTCCGAAGATGACGAGTTTCTCCGTAGATCTCGCACAACCCTGGAACTAGCGGAGCATGATCGCATGGTGCTGAATGACGAAGAGGAAACGGAGAAGCTACTGATCAGGGGAGGTCCAACGCACGGTCTGCGGCGAATCTTTAGCCCTAGTAGCCCAAGTGTAAAGATCGGAAAGCGAGAACGCCGACGAAAACGGCGGGAGGAAAGAAGAGCTGCGCGCAGAGGACAGCATGAGAAAATGACTGACTCGGGAGAGTTGATGTTCGAGATGGAAGAAGGTCACCGGGGGGACGACGAGAGCTCCCTCCTAAGCCGATCGTCGTCCGATCTAGACCGACAACTCAAGGAATATGGTGGTAATGAGGTATGGTTGCCTTACTCATACTAATACCAAGCGTATGTTCATTATTGGCCGTCTAACTGTCTTATTCTCTCAGCGACCTCAGCGCGTCTCGTGGCTTAAGCTTGCCTTAGTTTTCGCGGCGATCTTTGTCCTCTTCCTTATATTCCTTCTAGGAGCATACAAAGCATCGACGCCTTCCCAGACTACTAAACCCCCTCAAGCGTTACTGTCGAATGGCACTGCCCTTTTTGCACCCACCACGATCCTGATCTCTCTTGATGGGTTCCGAGCGGATTTCCTCAACCGTGGGTTAACACCAACTCTCAACAAGTTCATTGCCGAGGGTGTATCTCCACAGTACATGCTCCCCAGCTTTCCAAGTGTCACCTTCCCCAACCATTTTACTCTCGTTACCGGATTATATCCCGAAAGCCACGGAATTGTGGGGAACACCTTCTGGGACCCGGAGTTGCAGGAGGAATTCTACTACACCCACCCGTCAGTTAGTATGCGGCCCGAGTGGTGGAATGCCGAACCATTATGGATGGCTGCCGAGAAACAGGGGATCAAGACAGCCATTCATATGTGGCCTGGTTCCGAAGCGCATATTGGCGGAGTTGAGCCGACAATACTGGATAAGTACAATGGCTCGGAAGCGCTCCCTCGCAAAGCCAATCGCATCCTGGAATTCCTTGACATGTCTGGCCTCGAGGACGAGTCCGAAATAGTCTCGGAGCGACCTCAGTTCATCGCTGCCTATGTTCCTAATGTTGATGCTGACGGGCACAAGTATGGGCCCAACAGCACAGAGATCCAAAGCGCTATCTCGGAAGTAGATGGAATGCTGGGTAGCCTTCTCGCCGGCTTGCAAGACCGGAACTTGACCGACATCGTTAACGTAGTAATTGTCTCTGACCATGGAATGGCTACCACGGCAACCGAACGATTGGTGCAGTTGGATGATTTCGTCGATCTCAGCCTAGTGGATCGCATTGATGGATGGCCGTTGCGTGGGCTGCGCCCCAAACGACCAGAAGATGTCGAGACGCTTCAGAAACAACTGGAAAGCATAGCCGTGAACTACTCACATGCGGTTGAGATTTACACCCGTGAGACGATGCCCGAGCGCTACCATTTTACGAACAACGATCGCATCGCCCCTCTTTGGGTGATTCCGAAGACTGGCTGGGCCGTGGTTGAACGACCTGACTTCGACGCCCATAGCGCCTTGGAGAAAGGCGAGGTATATCACCCGAGGGGCGTTCACGGGTATGATCACGAAAATTCGCTGATGCGGGCGATCTTCATTGCCAGAGGCCCGGCATTCCCTCACCAACCTAATAGCCGGGTAGAAGCATTCCGTAAGTGCTAATTTGTCTTATGATGGAAATGGACTAATCAAAGTAGAAAATATCAATGTATATAATATCCTTTGTGATACTCTCGGCCTCGACCCACGCCCGAACAATGGAACACTGCGCCTGCCTCTAAAATCTGTGGGCCTCCATTCGGACGAGGACACTCCGGCGCTTGAAAATCCCTCTGACCCTCCAGCCAGCAGCATGGTTACCCCTGCATCGCTTAGCATGACTTCGACTGTACCAGCTTCTACAGGCCCAACAGCTACCTCTACAACCGTCCCCGAGGCCCCATCAGAGGAAGAGTCAGACGATGAGGCGGACAACGAAAACGACCAGCCCTCTACCTGGTGGGGGACCCTTTGGGATAAAATCGAGGACCTGAAGGATTGGGCGGGTGACCTAATTGAGACCGTGAAGGACAATTTCCCTTAAATTCCGACGTTATCGCAGAGCCAATGGACTCGATGATCGTGGTAGAGTATATACTATTCGTTGCTTTAAAGATACCCAGTTTTCTCCGTGTTAGATAGTATACATCTTGTTGGATAATCTAATTTTTGGTTTTGATTTTTGATTCGCTGCAATACTTTCGTCAATTCTCCAATGAATTTGGGTCAAGCGATTTAAATCCATGAGGCTGAAATCCTTGAGCGCCGATCGCAACGTCATTGCCGCATCGGGTCTGCCCTAATCGGGTACCCGACGAGGAAAAATGATTGAAATGATGACTCAAAAAAAAAAAAAAAATGGCCAGCCGCAATGCGCCACAACCGGGACCCAATCGTAAGAGTCATGCTGGCATGTCGATCAAGAATTTTGATGATTCAGGCACCTGTTGCGCTGTCATGGATTGAGATCGACCCCATCCAATCTGTCTTTCTGCCTTATGGACCCTGTGCTGCCTACGGGGAGGTAGTGCTTAGAACTTATAAGGACGTGAGAATGCCCGCCATAGTCGCTGGATAAATCATTCAGAGAAACAGGAAGTCAATTGACCCGATTACTCGAGTCATTCATTCCTTAGGGCTCATTGTTTCTGATCTCGTTTCTTTACTCTCTTTTATTATTGTTCC
Source organism: Aspergillus caelatus (assembly GCF_009193585.1). Lineage (NCBI taxonomy): Eukaryota > Fungi > Ascomycota > Eurotiomycetes > Eurotiales > Aspergillaceae > Aspergillus > Aspergillus caelatus. The sequence goes on from NW_022475459.1 coordinate 19,049, forward strand.
CTGAGACCCTGTAACAGTCGGGCTCTTAGTATAGACAGTACATGTCGAAACTGCATACCATCTCCAGAGACCTTGATTGGAACCATATAAAGCCATCATGGAGTCCGCGCAACTTTCAAGTATTATCAATAAAACCAATATGAACTCAACCACTCCCCCCCTTCTATCTCCCTCCGACACAGCCCTCCTCGAAGCCTTTATCCCGGGCTACTCCTTCATCTCGAGATTTCTCATCTCCTACCTTCAAATCGACCTCTCTCTCTACCTCCCCTATATACTCACCTACATTGCCATCGCTGCGGTGCTCAAATATTCCTTTTCAAAACTCAAGGGCGTCATGGAAACCCACTGCATCGCAACAGCTGAAATCCGTCTCGACGACGAGATCTCCAACTACCTACTGTACTGGATGGCGCAGCAGCCCTTCGCAAACCGGAGTACGCGGTTCCTCGCCGCAACACGGATCTCCACTCAATCGTACGATTACGACTCCGATGATGAGGACGAATGGGGTGAGGAAGACGAGTACGACGAGGACGGCAACGTGATCAACAATTTCGACGAATACTGGGCGAAGATGCGCAATAGAGATAAGTTCAAGCGTCTGAGGTTCACTCCCGCGGAGGGGACGCACTATTTCTTCTTCCGCGGTCAGTTACTGGCCTTTGTCCGGGCCAAGGGCGATCAGAAGCCTTCTTCATCATCTCGGTGGGGAGCGCGCTTCGAGACCGAGAGATTGTATCTGTCGTGTTTTGGACGGGACCCGGCCATCCTGAAGGAGTTGCTGGCGGAGGCGCAGCGGATGTATGTCGCGCGCGACGGGAACAGTACTATTATCTATCGTGGGCAGAGGAGTCCCGGTGATTATGTGGATTGGTCCCGTTGTATGGCGCGCTCCCCGCGCCCTCTGTCGACGGTTATCTTGGACCAGGCCCAGAAGGATGCCTTTGTTGATGATATTAAGGAGTATCTTCATCCCCGGACGAGGAGGTGGTATTCCAATCGGGGTATCCCCTATCGACGGGGTTATCTCCTTCATGGACCCCCCGGCACGGGGAAAACGAGCTTGTGCTTTGCCGTGGCGGGCCTGATGGGGCTTCCTTTGTATCTTCTCAATCTGAGCTCGAAGTCCTTTAGCGAAGATGACCTCATGTCTTTGTTCCAGGAGCTCCCCCGTCGGTGCATCGTCTTGCTTGAGGACGTTGACTGCGCCGGTATCACGCAGAAGCGAGTCAGCGACGGCGGCGAAGACTCGACGCCGAAGCCCGCCGATGGTAAGGAAGGCGATGCGCCCGAGGATGCTGATGTCGAATCCTCGAAGCAGGGCGTCTCGCTCTCCGGTCTTCTGAATGTGATCGATGGTGTAGCCGCCAGTGAAGGCCGTATCCTGGTTATGACGACAAACCACCCCGAGAAGCTCGATCCGGCTCTGCTGCGGCCTGGTCGGGTTGACATGTCGATTCAATTCGGGTACGCCGAGCCTGGTGACATTAAGGAGCTTTTCTCGGCCATCTATTCCACGCTTGAGGGTGATGTGCGCTCGTCAAGGACGAAGAGACCACCCCAGGGGAAGAAGGATCAGGTGGCATCGGAGGTCCCATGGCATCCGTTCTCGCGGGAGCAAATCCAGAACCTGGCAGATCAGTTCCTTGCGCTAGTGCCAGGTGGCCAATGTACTGCTGCTGAGATCCAGGGGTATCTCCTGAACTATAAGAGGGATCCCGAAGCTGCTATTGATGGGGTTGAGGATTGGGTGCAAGGCATTCGATCGAAACGGGAGGGGAAAACCGAAGCAACTGTAAAGTCAGGCTAGGAGCAACTGCGTGGATGAATGGATGATTTTTGTACACTGCATATAGATACCCAAAAGGTCCTTACCCGTTCGACTCATTTGTGCATATAAGTTAGTTGAAATGACAAGCTCGAATTCTGTTCTAGACCTATTAGTTGTAACTTTCGTACTACAGGGGATACCAAGGCATGTAACCATACTAGGGGTAGAGTTGGTGATCATAAGAAAGAATAGCTGGACAAGTGCTTTGATGCCTAGGTGTAACATGGTGTAGCTGCAACAACTGCAAGCACATTGACAGTCAAAAGGTGTTCTAAGCCATGGGATCTGAAGAGAGCGATGAGTATATATATGAGCTAAGTCAAATGCTAATTACATGGTGTAGGAATAGCGGGCTGGCCATGTGAAGTGATATGTAGTGAAACAAAATTCCGGCAACGCCTCCGGAACTCCGCCAAAATTAGATACAACGCAAAAGGGGCTAGGTTACTTCGGTCATAGGAGAGTCACCTGCTGGTCTGTTATGGAGATATCGGCGGCATATGTACATCGTGTGTTGTTTTGACAGAAGCCATGAAACAACATCCGATCTCCGCAACCGCAGACAGTACCGCCCCCAGGAGAAGTAAGACCATAGTCACCGGACTTGAGCAATTTCTCACCACTCTTGACATAGGGCCCGGTGATAGACTTCGAGGTCGCATAACGAACGTCGTACTTGGGGTCCGTGAAGCAATGCGTGGAGTAAAAGAGAAAGTATGTGTCCCCATGTAGAATCAGGTTGGGGGCCTCGACTAGCGGCCCATCGCTGTCATCACGGTCAAGAATCTGGATAGCATCACCAACCGGAGTGAAGCCATCATCCGCGACTTTCTGCAGAAGAATAGGAGTCGGTTTAAGAGGAGGAATGCCATTGTTGCAGTCACCGCCATTTCCAATGCTGTTCCCATCAACTTTGAATACCACATAGCGGCTGCCATCCTTGTCCAAGAAGCCGGCCGGATCAATCGAGCCACCTTGGTCCAGACGGCAAGACAGAGGTGTCTCGTTAGGTACATATGGTCCAGTAGGATCTGTGCCTTCAGAGACGGCAACACCAACGCAATGGTGCCTCACCATCTCCTTGGCCTCACCCGAGTAGTACATGACGTATCTGCCATCATCCTAAGAACCAAATCAGCACAAAATTTGATCTCAACAGTATGGCAAAAAGAAAATGAGAGAAGATTACCCGTCTTATCACATCAGGTGCCCAGTGATCTATCTCAGTCTCCCAATTGGCAAGCGTAGGCAAAGCCTCCTTGTCAAGAAGAGTCCATGATTTGAAGTCCACAGAAGAAGCCACCTGGACACGCTTGCCGTTTCCATTGGTGCCAAAGGCATACCAAGTACCGTCCGTTGCTTGCACAAAGGTTGGGTCCGGGAAGTCAGAATCGATAGCCAAAACAGCACCTACTTCCTGCACCCGGAAAGGAGAAGCCAGCACAGTCGACATCAAACCAAGGCCTATGGCCCAAGAGAGAAGCTGGGACGACCACATAGCACGTTACGGCTGACTTGACGTCCTCGGGGAACAAAGTACAGATTACCAAAGAGGGTAACGTCAACAGTTCGCTAAGGGGCTGTGAAACACGCAGCTGCGAGAGACAGCGAGGGGAAGAATCTGTGCAGGAATGCTATCTCACCAGGCTGCCTGAACGCTTTATATTTGATCGCTTTAGGCTATGGTGGCAACTATCGAGCGCCGATGCCATTGTCCGCATTGGGTAGCATGATCCTTTTCCTCCCGGTGACTTCAATAGTCATTTGATGCCGGCCTTTAAATTAGCGACTATGCCTACTGCGCCCAGGTACTGGATGCATCGCCAAGTGTTGGAACTAAGGCAGATGTGGGGGTGGGGGGCCAACTATCGTAGAATACCATCTGACATAGGCTGATAGTTAGTGGGCCAAGTAAGCGTCATCGAGTTCACGAACAATAAAGACATTGGCAGCGGCGTGGCTGAGCCTGAAAGCGATATTCATGTCTACCTGAAAGTGTCCCGAAGCTGCCCATTGCCCAGTTCGGGATAGACTGCACGCGGTCCCTGGATGCCACAGCGGGAAATTTTAAATTAGACTATAAGGCCTTGAATGAACTAATGTCACCAATCAACTAAAAGAACAAACCAATCAGTGATGGCAAGAGTAGATCCAAAGTAAAGAGGGCCTGGTGTGAAGTTCGCATGATTCCGAAAGCGGTACTGCATTCACTCAGCGAGCCATTCATCGCTTGCCGTAACGCGGACAGTAAGGGATCTAATATCCCTCCTATATTTATTTTTTGCCGACTTAGTAGAACAAATACAAATAACCAAAAAGTTATTAGCCTTTTTGAATGTTGGTGAAATTGTCGATTCTCGACCAATGCCAAGAAGATGGTACCCGGAAACAACTATGAGGATCAGAAGTTGATTCATAGAGACATGCTCGGATTTTGCAGACGCAGGGAGACCCTAATTGGACCCTGACCGCTCATAATCATTAAGTTTTGATGCCCGGTCTATAAAAGACAGGGCAACAAGTAAAAGAGGTCCAGGAACGCCATGTAAAACGCCCCTCACTGCAGGTTCACCTCTGTGTTTTGCGGCTTCCCACTTTGCTGGGTGGCCGAAGTCATACAGGTCCAATCTAAGTTTTCAAATTATTTAGTGTATCAAACGCCTTCGGAGGCGGTGAATTCTGGCGAGCGACAACTCAGTGCTGTTGGAATGGACCCGCTCATGGTTGCGGCCCATCCATTCTCCTTTAGGAGGACAATTCTGGACATTTTTGTTAGTTACCACGATTGTTCTTGCATTCATGTGACTCCATGTGCGTGGTTATCCATAAAGGAATAAGCATAAACCAACCATGCGCGGTCATGGCATCACGGACCCAAGATTGGAGGGGGCCCTGTGTCATTTGTTGGTGTTACTCGTGCAATAAGTGAGTGCACTCCTATAAAATCAATCGAAATTGAGTGCCAAGTAAGTAAAGGCGAACGAACAAAAGGCAAGTGTTGGGATCATGGGGCTGATAGAATCAATACTAGTCTCTTGCACAAGGGGCGTGCCCGCCATCCCAAGGGAAAATTAAATCCTGTCCGCCTGCGCCCTTGCGTGGGACCACGGACTTTCTCCTGTTGTGGCATCCTATCACACTGCTTACTACCGAACGCTCGTTGAACTCAAAGCCTGCCACGCCAGGCTTTCGGATCGAGGATGTTCAAATATCGTAGGAAACTATACCATACATCTCCAGATTGATGCGCAGTAGTATTTGATTTCCTATCTGATCTGATCTTTTGTAGATCAGTCATGAGGGCCTTCATTCTCTCCAGCTTTAGTCAGGTGAGCGATGGACCTTGTTTACTATGAGAGATTATTTGAACATTTTTCCATAGAAACCCAAACCCCGCAATTCGAAGGAGCGTTAGCCCTGTGGGGTCACATATATCGTACGGAGTATATCATGGTGATCTCTGGTTCAATCCGCCAGGTTAGTGGGGGTAACAAACTCATGGGACGAATCAGCTATCAGTGAAGCTTCCCTTCTTTTGTATTCAGTGGTCACCGGTGTTTTCTTTTTTCCCTTCGACGTATGTTGACCGAGATCGACGTGTCGTGGCAAGACATCTCAAAGCAGTGTCTGGAAAGCTTGGAGAGTTTCAACCCATGCAACTAGACGCGTGATCTCGAGACACGTGTTTCGGAGTATCGATAAGCATTTGGCCCCAGTCACCACATCAAAGGGGCAATTTATCGATGACCTTGTTCGATGGGTACTTGCAGAGTACGGCATACATTAAGAAAGAGAATCGGGATGTGTAAATTGTTTGTCCGACTCACGAGACCTTGATGAGTCCCACAGTTCATAGAACTAGCAATGGTTCTACTTGATTGATGATACGTTCCCCAGCTATTCACGTCATATACCACATGTCGTAGAAAAGAAAGAAAAAAAAATCGCTTTCATTAGAACCAGGTGAGATGAAGAACGACAAGTGCAATATGCCCCAACACCATCAAGCAACAAATTGCATATATACTGGATATCATAACGTGACACGACCAACATAGACAGCTTAGATGACCTAAGAAGTAAGGACCCATGTTTCAAATGGGGTGCCACGAGGCTCCTTTTTCCCATCCTCCCGCGTAGTGTACAAAACAGGCTCAAAGTCGGAAGACGAAGCATACAGCCGAATCAAATGCCTCCAGTAACAAGACTCCGCAGCTGGAGTGAGATACCGGTCGCGAAAAGTTTTAACTGCATTGTTTGCTATGCGTTCCGCCGCCTCTGGGTTGTCGATGAGAAACTCAATCTTGTGATCAAGATCAGAAAAGTCCCGCTCAACTTCAACATAGTTCGCTTCGGGACCAGAGGAGATGAGAGCGGCATGGTGCGCTTCTCGCCAGACCAGCTTGTGTGAGATGACGACCGAACGGCAATTGAGGAGATACTTGCCGCGCCCTGAGAAGCTGCGTCCTTCTGTGTGCGCCAGGAACATATACCTACAGTGCTCTTCTATAGGTAACAGATTGAATCGGATGTCATTCTCGTCACTCCAGTCAATAACCCGTATACTGGCCCAGCTCCTCCCTTGGGCAGCCTTCAACAGCTTGCCACGCACCTGGGGGTTTGTGGCAACGTTGCCTCGCCAAACAAGCTGTTTCTTCTTGTCTTGGAATTGCATGCCGGGGATAACTTGGCCGTCTACCGTTACTTCCCCATCATCAACTGCGGCAATTCGGCGTCGGGCATCCTTATACGAACCGACATTGACTTCCGGCCATGACCAGTATCCAAAATCTGGCATCAACCAGACATTGGTATCCTCATCGCGTTTGGAGTATGACCAAATTGGCCCTTGTCCGCTGCTATAGTCTTCCGTGGTCAAAATAAATTCAACATTCGGAAGACGATCTCGATCCGGGAACGAGGCCAATGCACGCTGCAATGAATTCAACGTTGCCTTCCCCCGAGTGAAGGTAACAGGCATGTTACCAAAATCAACAATATAGAGCTGCCGTAGAATGCAAAAGTCAGTACACGGCTTCCATCAGCCCGGATTCCTGAGAAGAACCAACCTCTCCATGATCGATAATACCCCTCACCATCCCATCTTCCACCGTCAAGCTATCCACATCTCTGAATTGAATGGGATTGTTCTCTCTGAACGAAGCAGACTTGTCGAGCTCAACAAACAGTTTCGGAAACGCAGCGCGACACTGTTCTTCAGAAAGCCCGTGATCATTTCCATCTTTTTCGGCCTGAAACTCCCAAGAAGAATCATTCCTGCATGTAGGAGGGAAGTACTGCTTGGCAGGGGGTTTTAGCGCATATTTGGCGACTTCAGCTGAGTATCTGGTGCTGAAGATGAGGAACGTAACAATGATCAACGAGCACACAGCGCCCGTACCCAAAAAGCGGAGTCGGGTTGATTGACCTTGCGACCAGCGCATTTGTGGTGTATATATCTTTTGTCACTATATATATTTATTCTCTCCCGGGCGTTGCCCTTAATATATAACTTCCTCGATCTCTTGTTATTCAATGGTTGGTAGGCTCATCACTCAAGGTGGTGTTGACGATATATAGGTGGTTCTAAGGTGTGTTGGTCATGCAATATCGGAAAATAATCATCATGTCTCATTCATAACCTCATTAAGCCATAGCCAACGGTGGAAGTATGCGTGTCAGAACAGAATAGTAGTATGTCTGCTCCTTCCTCGCTTGCTGGGCCGATATGAGGGACAGAAGCTATGTTCCCATGGCAACAGAGGCTAGGCCAATGATGACAGGTCTTCATAGATTCCGAGTCTGGGCTCTAGTTAATGGATGCTTATCTAATGTTAACAAACATCAGCTAGTTAACTAAGACATTGCTATTACTCTGGAATCTGCATGTAGATTCACTTCTACTCAGAAAACTGTTGACTATATAAACAAAGGCCGCTGCCGCCTGCGGACACCTTAGGCCTCGTGTCTATGCTCGAAAAATACTCTCAATTATGTACAGGGAGATCGCAAGTTTCAGATGTATCAGGGGTATCTCAAAATCAATCAAGAAAATGTATCACGAAGACAAGGGGTAAGCTTAACAAACGATAGACTCCAGGCCCGTCTCCTGGCCATCGACAGGATGCAAGAAACCGAGCGTATAAGAGACAATATACTCTTGTGGATGAGCAGGGTGCGAATCCGATAATAAGAGCGCAATTGCCCGGCTTCTATGAGAAAGGCAAAGGGGCACGTCCAGCGCATGCCGCAGAGATCGTCCAACGTGTCAAGACATCATATGAATACAAAGGCGATGTTTATCATCTAGAGCGGTTACCCACCGCCTTGGGTGCATTGTTGCTGAAGTAACTTTCATCAATCTTCAGAATCCATTCGACCTTTTGGGCCTCGGTCCGGGCAGCGAAGAGGAAGGTGTTCTGGGACCCATATACCGCGAATACGTTGGGACGGCCCTTGGGTGACGCGCCTTGGTCAGCTCCCCCACCTGGACCATCAAGCAACCGCGCAAAATCAGGTGCATGGTCGACCCGCGAATTGCGCAGGTTAATAGCATTTATCTCATCCCCTTCAGCGGAATAGATATGAAGATATGGGCGACGAAGCTCAACAAAACGCCGCACCCAATGACTGTTGGTGTCGTCGGGCGTCAGCAGATATCCGGATTTCAAGGAAGATGTATTCTTAGGAAGGGTCTGGATAGTCGCAACGAATCGTGGCTTGAGCGGCACCTCTTCGGAGACAGAACTCGAATCGTCACCCGAAGGTGTTTGCCTGGCGCGAGAGGCGAAAGCTGCGCCTCCTGCAGGGGGCTCTGTATTGCTTCGGACAAGGATGGTCTCGATGGGATCAGTTTTTGTGGCCCAAAGTTCAACGTACTTTTGAAGAAGTTTGGTCTTGCGATCGGTAAGTTCCAGTTTCCGAAGAGGAGTCGACCTCCCGCTCCGCGGGGTTGACGGTGCAAGACAGTGGGCACTGAGGGCCCCTTTGGCGGCGTTCAGCTCGGCAATCCGACGCCTTCGCTTGCGAGCCGCCACGTAGTCCCGCACAAGCGAGACTTTCCGTGGAGACCAAGTCGTCAAGAGTTCCTCTCCCTTCACATAATCATTTTGCGTATTCATGCGCCACAGATCAGCCGCTCGCTTTGCGGAGACGGGTCGAACAGCTAATGAAAACATGCGGACCGTTGAATGCACAATTCGAGTCGAGTTGAAAAACTGTTTGAACATGGACTGGGGACGCACATATGTGCGGCCTTGGATCTGAAGGGTCAGATCCATCTCGAACGGAACACTGTCCTGTAGCCGTGACGAGATAAGTTCCCACCTAACAGTCACTTGTACACGATACTTATCCGCAGTGACCCGGTCTAGGAGAAGAGAGCCATGCAAGCTGGAGTCCCATTGACCAATGATAGTGACATTGGATGTTCCATCCGCATTGTCTTTCCGTACTGGCTCTTGCACGAATTTCAACGGAACGTCGGGAGTCTGAAGATCCTGGTCAGGTATCTTGCCCCACGGATCAAGCAACCGGACAGAGCCCACACGAATGTTGATAAGGTCATCCCAGGGTAGGCTCTCGGTTGAACTGTAGGTAAGGTTAATCATGATCCGACGTTGGAGGCCTTGGTGGAGCTGGTATGTGCCTGCATCAAGATTATTACTCTGTACTACCTCCACAGGGAGGTAATCGCCAGTTTCAGCCAATTCAAGCAACTGAGTCCTCGCAAAGACGTCATGTCTCTCCTCCGAGTAAAACTCTGACTCCGGAATACGAGGGGTCTTGCGTTTCTGTGGGGGTGGCTCTGCTGAGTCTCGCATATCATCCCAACTGAGAAGTTTGTCAAGGTGCATCTGAGTTACACGCGCGTAAACGCAAACTTTCAAGGCCGCCGAACGCGGGCTAGAAAGCGGTAAACTCATGCTGTGGACGCTTTCAAACCGAACTGGGGATTCATCAAAACCATTTATCATTTGGGTCGTTGTTGCGCCCCCTTCCTCAGATATGCCCGGTACGAAAAGTTGCGCATGAACGTCAGTTCCTTCCCATTCAGCGAACCCTACCATATCACGCATGACAACGTTGAATTTGAGAGTTGACGACGGCGCTTGAGCTGAAGACGGTTCAAGGGACAATCTTATGATACCGATGACATTCTGGGTATAAGGTGAAGTAACTTCAACCGAAAAGTCTTGGACACGAGTCTGAAAGACTGCTGTGAGCGGAATATCGGCGTCGCCCACAAGAGAATACTGCGGAGAACAAGGTTCAGAGAAAGGATTTTCAAGCTTGAAATGTTGTATGTAGTCCGGGCGGTCAATATACTGGTGTAGCTGGCGCATAGCTTGAAGGCGGCGTTGAAGTTTCTCGATAGACCAGAGATGGATAACGCATTGTTTAAAGTCGATCACACGGACGGCAATGCAAGGCTTTTTAGCCTCGTCTAGCACAATATCTTCGTCCCCAGAAATCCCGTTCAGAACGAGATCATAGGATGACGCCATGTTATGCCCATGATCAATGACCGCAAATTGGAAGACAATATTCTTATCCATTATATGGCTCATTACTTGGGCTTCCTTCAACAAGGAAGCATGCTGCAAGACTTTCTCCGCCATACGAACGTAGTTCTGCTGCGACCAATGGAGAAAGACAGCTCTTGCAATCTCGAGTTCCCTTGGATCCAACTTTGCAAAACCATTTTCGTATATTTTCGGAAGCGGTTGGCCCATGTCCTTTATGTGAGACTCAAAAACTTCCTTCTGTTTCCTCAGTTGCTCTTCAAATTCCTCTTTCGCTGCGCGAAGAGCTTCTTCCATCCGAGCCTTTTCGGAACGAATATCTTCAACGCCTTGACCAGAGGACACTTCGGCATTTCTTAGTTTCTCTTGGTACTCTTCCTTTTGCTGGTCTAGCTGACGTTGCATGTCCTGACGTACGGACTGTAACGCCGTATCCCCTCCGTTTTGGCCCTCATCCTCGTCCTGCGGACGAGGGGTTCCAGGCATCGTTATGGCAGTGTCAAGAGAAAAGTTGTCGATGGTGCCATTCGACATGTATTTATCCCGAACCGGAAATGAACTGAGAGAATCGGAATCCTCTTCGTGCTCAACTAGCGCACGGCGTGTTGCCCGTACTTTTTGCACATCCTCGAAAAGGGCATCCAACTCATCATCCGGCATATGAGATATGTGATCCGGACCTAACACAGCACTGACGGCTTCTCGACGAGCATGAAGCCATTCCGATTCACGCCCGCGCTGTGAGGGCATGGGGGAATCAGCTCTACTGGAATCGCCGTCGATTTCTGAGCCTCCCTTGCTCAATGTTCGATCGTGAGTTTTACTCGGGGCAGGTGAGCCAAGCTGACTTGTGGTGACAGAGTGACGGAGCAAACTCTGCTCTACCCTCTCAGCACGCGCTTCTTGAGGGTGGTTGAAACGAAATATATGGAAGTCACCTAGGATAACTCGGAATCCACTTTTCAATCGTTTAGGCTTGTCAATGCGAAGGCCATTCACCATAACCGCGGCACCTTCGCCTGGTACAATAGTAACGACGTTATCCACATTTTCAAATTTACAATGGTTAGCGAGAATTTTAGAACCGTTCAACCGAATCTCCACATGACTCCCTTGATCCATGTTTCCAACCATGGTAGTTCCTGGTTTGATATTATAGACGAGGCACTCAGCAAGCAGTGGATCATCGCTAAGATTGACCAAGTGAGGCATCTTCTTTGGTGTACTTAAGCCAATAAAGCCCTTTTCGATACTGATACCCAGCTCTTCCAAAGCAGCCTCGCGTTCTTTGTGAATCTGTTCGGTTTTTACCAACTTTTCTTCCCAAGTTTGATTCAGGTCTTTGTAGAGCTTTTCGCTTTGATTAAGCTGCTCAACGATCTCTGCTTTGCTAACTTTGGTGACAGACCCATCGGGTTTCTGGATAGAGACAACTTGCTTCTCCAAGGGTGTATCTGGAGGATAATACTCCTCAGGAGGTACTCCGCCGGCCGCTGCTGCCGCCGTGCTGCCGGCTGCTCCCGGGGCTACACCACCTCCAAGCTTGGCCCTAAGTTGTGCCAGCTCTTCCTTCAACTCTCTGATCATCCGCGCATTTGGATCTTCATTTACAACAGCATGGTTCTTAATTCGCTTGGCGGAGTCGGCATATCGTAGGGTACTGAGTGTCTCTTCAAAATTGATATCTGCAGGTGAAATTGCGGCAATCATAGCCGTCATGGAGTTGCCTCCTAAGGAGTCCTTCAGCAGCCATGTGAGTACGGAATCACGGTAAGGAACCATAGAGGCGTTTTTCTTTTTGCCAGAAGCTACGTCTGCGAGTGCAGCAATCACACGTCCAAGTGTTGAAAGTGAACGATTGATCTCCGCGCCCTCCTTCAACCGAGCACCAGTTGCTCCGGTAGATGTTGCTCTTTCTGATCCTGCGAGGTCGACTAAACTAATCCTCGACACTTTCTCCGTATCCATCGATGTCTCCGCATCATGGCGTTTTTGTGTAAGGGTAAGGGTGAAAACCGCATGGGACCGACTAGACGTTTCGTTCATATTCGTGGCGGCGACAGTTCTGGCCTTGTTACCTTCGTCCATCAAGTTCTCGATCTCGTCAAAAGAGCGTACTGCCAGCTTGGCAAGGTCTTCGACATAGGGGCCAGTCGACGGATGCTCACGCACTTTGAGATTTCCTTTGTTCGACGGGTTGAGAAGGTCGCGAACTCTTTCATTATAGATCTCCAAATAGGAAACTTCCACTGTGCAGCCGAGATTCTTGTCTTGTTGAATCTCAGTAATGCGCTCGAACATGGACTGGCAAATCCTAGGGATTACACCGTATTCTTTTCCGTATCCCATCATGGAATAGGACTTTCCAGAACCAGTCTGACCGTATGCGAAAATGCAATTATTGTAACCCTGAAAAGCATTATCTAGAAGTGGTACGCCTAAGTCATCGAAGAGATTGTCCTGGCCCGCATAATTTGGGGCATTTTTATCGAAAGACCAATATGATCGGTCAAAGGCGAACGTCTTTGGTCCCTCTACAGCACCCTTCCCACCACCAGCTTTTCGTAGTTTATCAACGGCACCCGGTGGCGGGATGAGTACGGTCTGGTTTTCTTTCATCTGAACGATACATTGTGCCCCTCTATCGTTTTCTAACCCCAACGAGATATCTTAGTGACTCGACCTTCAAGTATGCAAAGCACGGGCTTTGCGTGTTCCATTGTTGACTCACCTCTGCTATTAAACGGCCGTACTCTCACCACCACCTTGATATTTCCACCACCTCCTGGAGCCATTATGACCAATTCCCCATGCACTCGGGAACAGTTATCTACCGCCTGCCAAAGTGTTGTTTCTCGGAGGAGAAAGAAGAAGAAAGGTAGCGCAAGCGGAAGCAATCAAAGAAAACGAGTCGCGAACGCCTCGAGGAGCGCCGCCCGATAGAAGTTCGCAGCCCGGATATTCCCACGTTCGCTACACTACCCTGGATATGTTTTGTGTCTTTCTCGGTTTCACTTCGTGGATATAGAAAGTTGGTGTTGAGTGTCAACAAAGACGTCATGTACAATACATATGTCTCTGGGAAGCTCCGTCGCGTCTCAGGGGCAAATATTGCGATAACACTGAGCCCCGTACGTTTGCAAGTAATCAAGCGCGCGAACGATGTCGATAGAGTATTTCTGGGAGGGATGTCAACGAGACTATGGGAAAGATTGTACGACAAGGATAGGTCGATTGAAGGTCTAGCCGACTTGCTCCCCCTTCGCAGGCACGGAAAAGCCGCAGGACGACCGAAAGGGCGGGCGGATTAGATAAGCGCCCCATGAGATCCTCTTCCAATCACCCATCATTCCTAGAGCAGAAGTGATATTTGAAATGTACATATTGTGCTTTTAAATTGGAATAGATATCCCAAGCCAATCGGTGATTCCTATATATGACGTGTACTGATATGCAGGAACACCATAGCTTCAATTTTCATTAGTTCCCGATTCATCCTTCAGCATACTATATATCCATGAAACACCCATTGTTTCTCCACGTTTTCTCCATACTTCATCATCCTCCCGCCTTTTCTGTTCTATCAATATATTCTGCGAATGAAGACATATATATTGCTTTGTATATTTTATTTATTTTCTTTTTCTGTTGTATTAATTCTCCAACGTAGCTACTTCACCAACAAGCCCATGTGAAATGCTCTTGCTGACTTACATGGAAAATAGATTTTGTTGCTTAAAATATTCACTGCTCCATGAGTGAATGATATCTACAACTATAATAGAACACAGTTAAACCTTTTACAAACACAAATATAGCATACCATAAAACCAAGACAACGTACTCCAAATGAATAAGGGGCAACGACCGGGCAACGACCGGCCGTACACCCAAGGTGATCGCGCTAATATACAATGAACTTCTCTACCGTTTACATAACACTAGGTAGATCCATAAATCTCGATAGAAATGCACAGAGATTCAGAAAAACTAAATAAGTGGTTCTATCCCCCGCCTTCTCTCCGACCCGCACCTTCTAATGACGCGAATAAAGGCTGAATACTCAGTGCAAGGAGGATGTACAGAGAGGATGAGAGGTGTAAAGAGCATGTAGAAGATTTGAGGGATAGGACGGTGGGAGAAACATGAAGTCTAAGTCCTCATACTGGTAACAATTGAGGTTTGAGGCACCCAAGGCATCAAGAGATACAGAACACCCCGCATTTGACCTACGTACTAGTGTTTGCCTCCCATGCCCTGAAAATCGCATTACCTGTTACAACTCGCTGCCTAAGAATTATCATGCGGGATAAAATAAACTGACCGTTAAGTATTCAATATATTGGTGGTTTATATCGATGTTGGTCTCCTTGATATACACACACCACTCTATTACCATGCGAGGTGTTGTTCTAGCATAGCCTCAAGTACAGTTTTCGGGCTAATACATCCAAGTAATAGAAAGTTACTATGGTTTCTGATAGTTGTATGTTAGGGATTCATTTCATACTTAAGCACTATGGAGTCCGCTTTCTCATGTGTTATAGAAGACACAACTCGAAGGTATTAGATCTATCTAAAAGTACATAGTTCTCATACATAACTCGAGCTTATTTATCCGTAGCAATACGTATATCTACCAACCCTGACCAGAAAGTCTATGCGTGCGCACACGTAACTAATTTAATTCTTAGATATACTGCATGTACAGCTGGCACTTCTGCTGTGGACCATCATCTTATGGACCTATAAGAATGAAACATGTATCAAGCGGTGAACAATGATTGATGGTAGCCTAATACTAAAGACCGCCATCTTGCCCAATAGTTCTTAAATTGTCTTTAGGTAAGAATGCTAGTACTCACACAGTATGGCACTTGGTGCCTGGATGCCCAATCTGCTGTGCTACATGCAGTAGAAGAGCGAGGCCTTCTGGGGGAAAAAAATCAAAAATAAATAAAAATGAAATAAGACCTGCTCAGTGGGATAGGTATGTGCTCTTCATTCCAGGAAGGATGGTCACATCGATAGTGTATACATTGGCTCATCACCCCTTTACTTTGCTGCTACCTTACCTTTATTTTGTCATACACTAAATGTACAACGGAACAGCTGTACCATCCCTACATGCATGGAGCGATGCAAAAAGGGAGGGAAAAGAGCCCGGGAGGAGGAAGTTATTTTCTAATCTTAGATCAAATCCATGTTCTGTCTTCTACCTCACTCGGAGGGCAGCTTTCTTTGTAGGATGCAGTCTCTAGACATTTACTGAGAATAGTTTCTCTACTGAGAAGATTCAAATAATTCCTGAGCACTAAGGTGCCATGGATGGCCTCTTGCTAGAAATTTATGGCTTAAAGTCGGACTGGATTAGCCGGCAGACCCTGGAAATGTGACAGTGACAAGTGCGAGCTTAACGAATTGCCGAAAGGATGGCATGGAGCGGCAAAAAGTGCTCAATTTAAGCTTTGAGTCAATAGATTGGTTCTAATGTCAGCACCACACTGGGTACCGTCGTGTAAAGGTGTGAAAAGGCCTAATTGATTTCTTATTGGGTATACACCCGGGACAAGATCTGCCTGCTCGTTCAAAACCCCCTTGCGATAGTCAGGAGGTTTTGCGTTGCCTCCTCGCCCAAATGGCATAATGGTATCACAGTAGTATCTTTCTGCTGGTTAGTAATATCCGTCGTACAAGACTTTGGGATCCTGTATCCATACAAATGAGTACAAGTGAGCGTGAGGTTTGCGCATAGTTGATATTACCTGTGTAAAACAAATCGGACCATATCAAACAATACTCATAGTATTCCCTTGTGCCTGAAAACTATAGCGCAGGATGTAAAATCATGGCATGACTGCCATCTTGGAGCCCCGCATGTGGCAATGGCTTCCAACCGTTTAGGCTGTGACGCCTATGCACCTGCTTTTTACCCCGTCTACGTCCCTTCTGCAACTGGTTGAATATAGTATTAGGATGCTAGCACCCGGGTTTCCCTGTAATACCCAAGAGACTGTAGCATCGAACATATCCGAGGTGTAAGCTCAAGATAAGCTCGCGTTTGCCATTACTAGGAAATACTCACGAGTTGATACCGCTTGTTCAGACAAGTACGATTGCTCGTAAATTCTTTATGAAACGAGGGTATAATCCTGGATCTTTGCTGCAACAGAAACTTTTCTGGTTTAGGAATATATGCCTTTCCTGCTGTCTTGAAATGCTTCAATGTGACCTCCATGCCGGCCTTGAAATTTCCTATTAGCAGGCCACGTGAACTGCACCGAATAGACAAACATACGGAAGGCAATCAGCACTCGTCGCTGTGGTCAGAGGGACTTAAAATCTTTGGAAATCTCATACGGATATGACCCGTTAGAAGCTTGGTACATTTCTCGATATTTGCCGGGATTGTTGACCAAGATCCTGTGATATGCCCTTGCCGGGGTACAATTGTTGATTGGCTGTACAACCTCCGAAAACCCCTTTAAACAAACACAAAATAGATATACATATACATATACATAATATTTGCCTTGCAATTATGAACTGTGCCCCATATTGACATCAATATAGATCAATATATTTGGTGAAACTTTCTAAAGGCACGATTGATGGAGGCCTCTGTGTCGAATATCAGAACATAAGAGATGATGTAATGACTAAGAGGTTGAACCCGCAAGCAATATATTTCTAGTTGAAAAGGTCTAATATACCATTAGAAGGAGAGGAGATAAAATGAATGAGCGGTAATTGAGGCCAAAAAAAATGACCAATACTGGCAGGGATCGGCATGAGGAGATGATGCACGGTTGGCCTTAAGTTATGCAATGTGGGATATATTTAGGCCAAGGATTTGAAGACTGATGTCAACGTGGAGAAACGACTTACCATGCTCTGAAGCTTACTCCATAGGCTAGGATCAATCGTCCCTGAGATTGCGAGTACACTCTGGTTTTATAATTAAGGAAAAATTCTTTCTAGGCTGAGTCATTGTCAACTTGATTACAATTATATTCGAAAAATATCATAGCGCTTCCATAATTACAGTGAAATTACAGACTTTTGTGCCCCGCAACTTTTGACCTGTTGAAAAGCGGTGTGCTCGGAAGTTCGAGTATATTTGACGTCAGATGGCCAGAGCTTTATCATGAACATACACATACCACGTATTGTATGAAGTGCTTCGTATTTATACAGGCTACCAGAACCACACCAACATACAACTCATAGGGGTAGCATGGATACATTGTAGATGCTCTTTGAGCGAGATACACACTGTAATGTAGAAGGCCCGCATTAATCATGTATATTTAATGACTTGGCATGATAGAACACTTGTAGAAAAGTGCTCAGGACTTTTTTTTTTTTCGGTATTACGATCTTGATAATACAGATATTTTTCTCCACAAGAACAAACTGCCCCGAACCTGACATCGAATCCGTGCATCGAGTGGCCAAGTTTCCACACGTGGTGTGGGACAGATCCGCACTCAAGCTGCTTTACCTACCTACAGTACAATATTCCGGGTACGTAGTTAAACGAAGCCCCAGATACATTCCGTACAGTAGGTAAAGCTCTAGCGTAACCTGGTTTTAGCAATTTAGCAATTAGTTAAAAGTACTTTGATCCATCCATAGTATCAACATGATACTGGCATCTCATATGAAAGGATGAATAGGGCTGATAAAAATAAAGAGAAAGGGAATGGAGGTGAGTGTATCTGACACGCTACAGTGACCATTTCAAAATAACTATATAGTCTGAAAACATCAGCGTAGGTGAACAAAAGTCCAAAACAAATATATTAGACCACCCTGCTCTCAGAAATCCTCTAAATATATTTATTCATATCTTACTATCATTGATTTATGTTATGTTGTGGTTTTTAGGACTCTTCCTATACCATTTGTTCGGATGAACTTTTGCCTCGTATCCTCAGGTTAACAGCTACAGGGGTCAACGCAGTGCAGGCTACGGACCAGAAATTAATGAAACCACCTTATCTTTCACGATCTATCTCTTATTGGCGTTAGGTAAGAATCAATGTATTTTCAGAACCGCATCTTCCTCACTTGGAAGGTTCTGATTCTGTGTCGTATCCATTACTGTATAGTTATTTTATGGCCATGCAGTCTAACATTTCGTTACTGCTCAGTGACAAGTGATAGTATCTGCATTGCTGATACGCGGGCTACTGTCCAAGTCCTATTTCCCGAGTGTCTTTCCTAATCTAGAAATGTAGCCGAAGCTCAGCTTCTCACGAGATCCGCCGACATCCTGTAACGAAAATGTAGGAGACTACTCTGATCAGAGGGTGTCTATACAATGTGAAGTACGGCTCAAAACCAACGCTTGTGGGTGGGAATAAGACATCATCTATAAGAGATGCTGTTGCATGTGTAGGAGTTCTTGCTATGAGTTACTATTAACTCCCACTACCGTTATAAAAATAATTCTTCCCTTTTCTGACTTTATTTGAAGCCACCTAAGACTAAGTAGTAGAACTAGTAATCCTTCTGTAAGCGTGCTAATGCAGAATTCGTAAAAACGGACCAACGTTCCTTGGAAACCAATGAGGGTGGCTGGTAGGCTTGTCACTGACAGGGTTAAATCCCGAGGGCGATTCGCCGGCTCTGGGTTGCACATGATGTGCGTCTCAGAAATTCGGGATGGCCGGATTTACACCGGCATACAAGAAAGTGATAAAAGAGTAAAAATAAAAATAAAAATGCCAAATAGAAAGAAAACAAAAATTGCCTTGATTAAATTTTATTGCGACATGTATCTTAAAAGAATGATCGATACAGAGTAGAAATGACACTGTGGTGGCATGTAGTGAATGTTTTTATGAAATATTAGTTCATGGTGAGTATACTACATACGTAGTACTAAATAGATAACCCATCCATAATTATCAGAATCATGGATTCCATATTTCTATCTTACATAAACCAAATCAAAGAAAAGTGGGGCCAAGCACGGTGACAATACGGAACCGTACGGGGCCACCTATGAATCGGTCGGTTGGTCTGATTGCCTCGCCGCCTCGACCGCTAAACGAGCCGCCGAGCCAGTCAGCTCGTCAGTGAACGCGTCCGGTACAAATGCCCCATCGCTCGCCCCTTCTCGTCGCTGCGGCTTTCTCTCTCTGCTTCCTCTCGTTGGTCATCCAGCCATCTCCAGTCCCTGCGTGCCCTCCAGTCATCAACTTAACTGGCCGCACAGAACCCATTGGCCATCTGCCATTTTCTTTTTTTTCCTACTCGTTCACGCTGGGGTTGGCTTCTGATCACTGATCCTTTCGTCCAACCCAATCGTTGTTTTCTTGCCCACCCCCCATCTCTTTTCTCCTCGTGATTGATCACTCCCGATCATTCTCATTTCGAAATTTCCACGGTTGTGGTCGAATCATCGTCCGTAGGTACGTGGAATATTGCTTGCCCCTTGCTCAACGTCGTGTGGTTTTGTTTTGACTTGACTCCATTTTGTTTTATCTTATCATTTTCATGCTTGATCCTGCTTTATGATTTGAGCACCTTATTCTGGTCTGCACCCAATCCCATTACACTGTCCCTCTTCCCGAAGCCGACTCCGACAAATCCCATCACTTTCTGCGCCTGTTGTATTCTCCAACTACCGCGCGCCCATTCTTCCCCCTCGTTGTTGGCCTTCCATCCTCCCTCATTTACACCACTGTCTTTTGTACCCCACGAATCATATTGCTTTGCATCCGCCTGCAACTGTTTCCCCATACTGCTTTGTCTCCCCTACAACAACGCGCGCTTGCCTAGAGCTGAAAACCTGGTTCGCTTCTTGTTGGGCCGTTCACGGATCAATCCGGACCGGACTGACATCAGCGGCAGCCCACAATCGCGGCGCGGAATCAGCTTTGTGCTGCCCGCCGTCTTGTTGGTAGAGGTCGCGCTCTCCTCACCCCACGAATCATCATCCCTCCCAGAACTTCCCGTGACTGGAGGCTGTGGTCAAGTCCCATCGCGTCCCTTTTGCCTCATCACTTGGTATAGGGATACTCTTCTGCCGCCCCAGGTAATTAATAGCCTCTCAATGTGGCCCGTGTTGTTTTGCCTTTCACCTTGATGACGGCCAGCAAATCGCGACCGTTTTTACCTCGTTATCTACCTTGCTATCCATTTGCAAAACAAAACAATGACCCGACAGCAATGTCGCATGTATTCAAAGTATATTTCATTTTACGATTCCCGCGGGGCTCTATGCTGGCTTATGACTCCCCATGTTTATCGTCGTCGCGTTCTGCTTCTATTATGATCCCATATTCCCCACCCCATGATGGTCCAATCAACACGCGTCCGCGCTTTATTTACTTTGTTTTGCACAGTATTCTGACGACCCCAGTCCTCTCCATAGACGCGCAGGCCCTTTTACATCGCAAACTGGAAACCAGTTTTCGAATTGTTTAGGACCGTTGTTTACGCGCGCGCGAAATCGCCCGCTTTCCTTGCACGTAGCGGTGATTGCGTCGCATCTTGACAAGGTATGTTGCCGGCTGCATCATACTTCCCGCTTGCCAACGCATACATCCTTCAGCCCTGAATAGACTAAACCGCCACGATATCACCTTCCCCTCCCCCACCACTTGCACAGACTCCCTGCCATGACAGCGCACAAATCAGCAGCTGAAAGTTCCAGTTGGTGGAGAAAATGAATGCTGATAGTTTTTTTTGTAGTTTGATCTAGTCGTGCAGACCATCTTTTAGGTTTGTTCTGGTATAGGTCCCCTCTTGAGTCGCATTATAGTCGCGGGAACCGGAAGCTAGGATAGCCTCATCCACCTGGCA
Source organism: Aspergillus caelatus (assembly GCF_009193585.1). Taxonomy (NCBI): domain Eukaryota; kingdom Fungi; phylum Ascomycota; class Eurotiomycetes; order Eurotiales; family Aspergillaceae; genus Aspergillus; species Aspergillus caelatus. The sequence continues at coordinate 40,226 of NW_022475459.1, forward strand.
CAAAATTTTGCTAGGCCACGCTGGTAGCACCGCCTCATATCGCTATCTTTTGTTTCAGCCCCGCCTAATACGGACGTGGCCGAGGAGCCTGATCAAACAAGGATCAGAACCATATTACGGAAGGTAGCCTGCCAGTTGTCGCCTCAAACTCTGCGTAGCTTTTTTTTTTTTTATTTTTTTAATTTTTTTCCCTGCTTCTGCCCCTCCCTTGTTTGCCCCGTGCTGGCGACAGAAGATCGTGCGTCATTAGCAAGAGCATCGCATTTCGTCTGACAACGCATCAAGTGCGACATACTGCCGAGGGCACCCTGGTCCGCTGCATTAGAGCCCAACCACGTTACACCTGAGGTGAACGTAAAAAGGATTCGCACAAAAGACTCTTCGTCTCCAGAAGTTGTTCGAAGTTATTTCGGCAAACAAGCGTTGATTTTGGGTGAAGTATTTTTTTTTCTCGCCGATAGTTGAACTCTGTATCGGCAAAACAGAACCCCAGGTAAGCGCCCCGGTGCAAGCGCCTTGTCTCCATTCAACCCCACTGGAAGATCCAGTGACTGGTCAACGCTGCGCTCCGTGCTGACATTAGTGAGCGCCTGCAGACTTGCACATTTAACTCGTCGAATCATCACTTGCAAAGAGCAGCTACTCTCCGCGGCTGTCCCTCTTGTGCGCGACCGTGATATCCCTTGAGTGCAACAGCGCTTCCACATCCTATCACCCTTTGATCTCTTCTACCTTATTCTAAATAGGTAGCGTATATCCACCAATTGCTCACAGCCGTCGTTGTCATTGGTTCTAGATACTTGGTGCCTGACAGCTGCATCGGTCCAATCACGGGTCTCATTGGAAGCGTGACGGGAAGCGCCGTCGCGACTCCATGATGGAATATCCTCCACAATATCAACAGCCTCATGGCCAACATCCCCATGCCCCCTCCCACATCGCTGCCCCGTATCAGGCCGGACCCCAGAACCCAGGCTCAACGGTGGCTTCGATGACCTCTCCCACCAATCCCCAGGCACATATGCAGCAAGCCCATCCTACGCATCAGGCTTCTCCCATTGTCCCATCGCAGTCTCATTATCAACAAGCACAGAATGCGCCGGGCTCAGTACACCAGCAGATGAACTTCCCTCAATCCTACGGGGTAACTACAGCAATGCCCCAGACGTACGGCATCTCGCCAACACAGGCAGCGGCTATGGCTACTGCGGCAGCGTCTGGGCAATTCTACCCTCTGCATCAGGACTCAATGGCGGGTCAAATGCCGCAAGGGCCTCGTGGCTCGCCGCGTATGGCTGGAGTTCAACAGGTGAAGAATGAGCGGAATCCACGCTCGCCACCGCAAATGCCAGGGCAAATGCCTTCCATGAGTTCACAAGTACAGATGCAGCAGAATGCTCAGATGCAGCAGCGTCGCATGAGCCATGTTGGCAGCCCCCACGTTCAAACTGCTCAGCCGGTCCTTAATCACGTTGGTCGGCCTTCAGTACCTCCACCTATGCCGCCTCCGCCTCAGCCTGCGGTGCAACAAAGTCAACCTTCCCCAGAGATGGCTGTTGGCGCCGTGGAGGAGTCTCCTCTTTATGTTAACGCAAAGCAATTCCACCGCATTTTGAAACGACGCGTTGCTAGGCAAAAGTTGGAGGAACAACTCCGCCTCACGTCCAAGGGCCGTAAGCCATATCTGCATGAGTCGCGTCACAATCATGCTATGCGGCGGCCACGCGGTCCGGGCGGTCGATTCCTGACGGCAGACGAAGTCGCTAACCTGGAGAAGAAGAATACCGCGGGTGGACAAGAGAATGTCGATAGCAAGCCGACCGGTGAGAATCCTCCGTCGGCACAGAAAAGAAAATCTAGTGATGTTAACGATGAGAACACGAACTCAGCGAAGAAGGCGAAAACTAGCGTTGCGAAAACGAGCACCAGCGCTGAGGAGAGCGAACATGAATCCGCCGAGCCATCTGATGAGGATGGTTGAACGATATGTCGAGGCAAATATTGCTTTTCATATTATTAGCGCGTCTTTGTCCGCTTTTGATTTTTTTTTCATTTCTTCGTACCTATTCATCCTTATGATTTTATGGATGAATTTATTTATGTTTTCTTTTGTAGCGAGCGATGTGTGACAACTCACCTATCACGTTTCTACTACCATTATCCGACAGCAACCAGTGTTATGTCTGTTTATATCGTTATGTTATGTTGGTACGAAGTTTCCTATTGTTTTCCAAAGAAACCTGTTTATGTTTACTTTACCGGGAACGCATGTATGGAATGAATGTTTTGATGGCCCTCTCATTTTTGTTATTGTTTTTCTTGGTTTTTTTTCTTTTTTTTCTTTTTTTTCCTATCTGCACCATTCCCAATTCTTGAGATGGTCAAACTCTTGGATGATCCATGATGCCCAACACGTCATGCCTTTAGCTAAATGCCGAATTCAGCCTTACTCAGATTGATCGACCTGCTCCTGAAGGTTGATTATGAGATGAGTTTTGGGCACAGATATCACTATGATGCAGTTATGTGGAAGTTGGCATTGTTCCAATGCCACTAAATATTGCCGCACACTGCTGCAGTCATCATTACTTTTCTCCCTCGACTTGTCCCTGTCTTTTGATTTCTCCCCACTGGGCTTCTGGGTGGGACCTAGAGAGGAGTCGAACATTGGTAAAAATTACTCCACAGGGATACTTGCGGCGAAGCAAGAAACAGGTTGGCGTTTCTTAATAGTGTCGTACAAGGGACGCGGTCTGTGAGTCTTTAAAGCACAGCTGTGGATTGCTTGCCTACAGTGAGTTTCATTTGGTTATGGTGTGATGAAAGCATGGGAATAAACCCCCCTCGCCGCGCCCCCTCCAAAAAAAGAAAGAAAACAGGAAGAGGGAAAAGGAAGAAGATCTAAAGGTGGTTGAGCGTCCATTGTCGGTTCTCATTCGCTTCCCCTTCATTGTTGTGTGGTCCTTTCTTTTCTTTTCTTTTCTTTCTTTTTACTATTTTCCGCCTTTCATCCTTTCATGGGGTATTTGTATTGTTCTCATGTTTTTTTTTGACGGATGATTCCCCCTAGTCGTGTACAAATATCAGGACATACTTCTCGGCATTGCTAGCTTGGGTGTCTGGGTCAACGACTCGGCACTGAGCAAATAGCTGTCTTGTGAATACAAATTAGAATAAGTAGATTTGAGCCATCGAGATTGACTTATGGAAACCATATGTTGTGGTGCATGTAAGAGCTCCCCAGATAACAATCATTATGTCAATCAGATATCGACCCATCCCAGCCGACATATGCCTAACCTCTTCTGGTTTAGGAGCGGCTGTCCCGTCCTCCAACTTTTCGTCTCCAGCCTCATGTGATTAGTCATTCTCATTCCATTCCTCACTTGCCTTCAGCTCCCAGCTTTCCGCTTCCTCTCCCCAACTGTCCGGCCCTATCCCCCGGTTCAGCCATCTTATTCCCATTCGAGTCCGTTGGATTGGACGTGATCAGGGATTATTCACATCTGGTTGTATTGCATCCATCCATCCTTCTTATAAGGCTTCTTGTAGGTCGCCTGTCTAGCCCTCTTTTATCGTGTTCACTGCAGTCACCACCGCCCTTGTCTCTCATCTAACCCCCTTTCCCTGGTTAATCTTGTGACTCTATCAAAACACACCACCTCATCTTAACTTAGACCAATCCTTGACACCTACTCCGCTCACTGCTCTTTTCTCCTATATTCTGAAGTCGTCGGTTTATTCGTCGCGCCCTCATTGGCCCACGAGACCTTCTGTGCTTCTTGCAATTTGTGCACCCGTCTCTTTCTTTATCCTCTTTCTCTAGCTCTCGCGAGCGCGCTGCTTTCTTATATTTCGTTTTTTTCGGGTCAATTCTTGTCATTATATGAGAAACAAAATGCCTTTCCTGCATCCATTTTTTCGCTTGGCGGGCTTCAGCTCCAGCTTCATCGTTTTTCAGCATATCCCGTTTCTTTACCCTTCGTCAACGTCCAAGCTGCCAGACACCCCTGTGAAATGAAATGATCTGCTCTAATGTTAATGGTCTCCGGTCTTAGCTTACGTTTACGGTTCCCAACGTCTCTGCGAACCTTCCGGCTGTCCGACTACGCTTGATCGACCTATTAATCGGCATCCGTGTCGCATATTGTTTTGGCCGTGGTCTTAGATTGGACTCGCGGGTTCTAATACAGCGACCTGTGATTTCTCATTTTCTTCCAGATGGATTCTTATGATGGTTATGGGTCTCCCGGAAGGGCCCGTGAAGGGGACCCTTACGCATCTAGGGCGCCAGTTGATTCTTACAGACGCAGGACACCTAGTAAGTAGCTAGTGGACCAATTCTCGCTTCATAGTAACATTGCATAACCCCGAAGCTGCTGTAGCATCTCAGGACCGTCGTCGTGGACGTGGCCGTTCCCGCTCGCCTGCTATGATTGATCGTTATGAACCCTCTGATCGCAGGGCTTCCCGAGATGACTATTACACCGCATCCCGTGAACACACTACACGAGATCGGGATGAGCGTCGCCGTGCTCATTCCCCGAATGTTGCGAATATCGATCGTTACGTCCCTGGACAAGACTCGGGGAAGCGACCAATTCCAACGAATCCGCTCCCCAATCCCTTGAATCTCGATTTCCAAGTCGGATTTAACTGGTTTGCGGAGTGGTGGCGCGCTGAACAGTCGATCAAGGAGGAAAAAGAACGTGCAAAGCATGGCGGACGTCGCCCCTCGGATCGTGTCAAGGGAGAGCGCGAAGCTCGCGAAGACCGGGAAAAGGAGAGGGCGCAGATCCAGGCCGCTTATGATGCCTACAAGGTAGATCTCCAGATCAAGATGGCCAGGACATTTGTGCAGCAACATCGAAACGAGGAATGGTTCAAAGAACGTTATGTCCCACAAGTCCGGGACCCCCTCCGTCGTCGCCTGATGGACTTCCGCACCGGTGCTTACGAACAATGGGAACATGATCTAGATGGTGGGCTGTTTGATGAATTTACCCTAGAGGGCATCTACAAAAGTGAAAGCGACGGAGCGGGTGGCGTCATTGAGAAGGAAGAAGGTGAAACCACGGCTGTTGGTGAGACTCTTGGTGTTTTGGACTTGCTCCCAACCCGGGGTGGAGAGCTTCGGGATGAAGCTCTGTCTCAACCAGCCTTACTCATCAAGACTTTAGCACCAAATGTGAGTCGTGACAAGATAGAGGACTTCTGTAGAGAACATTTGGGAGAGCAAGAAGGTGGATTCAAATGGCTCAGTCTCAGCGATCCAAATCCTTCCAAAAAGTACCATCGGATGGGTTGGATTATGTTGCATCCTGCTCCGGATGTTGCCGTCGTCGAGAGAGGGGATGGAAGGGAAGAAGAGGGTGAGGATATGGAGCACGACAAGGCTACCAATGGAGCTGTGAGCGTGACTGCCGCTGAAAAGGCACTTGAAGCGATCAATGACAAAACTATACACGACCCAGTCCACGGAGACTTTGTTTGTCATGTTGGTGTCCATGTACCACCGTCCCAACCCCGCAAAAAGGCATTATGGGACTTGTTCTCAGCCCCGGAGCGTATTGAGCGGGACTTGGAGTTGGCCCGGCGCTTGGTATCAAGACTTGATTCAGAGATGGGCGGAAATGCAGACGGTTATACCAAGATCGAAGAACGCGTGGAAGAATTACGTGGAAAGGGATGGTTGCAACCACCTGTCACAGGCCCTGTGAGTGTGAAGAAAAGAAGAACTGAATATGATGCGGACGATATGGATGAGGGCGAAGCAGAAGAAGGTGAGGAGCAGGAAGGCTGGGAAGATGACGAAGTGGATGACGAGGAACTCCTCGCGAAGAAAAAGAAATTGGACCTGATGGTAGAATACCTACGTAGGGTCTATAATTTCTGCTTCTTCTGCGTTTTTGAGAGCGACTCAGTCCATGAACTTGCTCGAAAGTGCCCCGGCGGCCATCTTCGGCGGCCACGTGCTGGCCTCACTACACAGTCCAAAGCTGTAGCTCGAGCGAGCGCCCTCGGTCAGCCTTTCCCTACTAAGAAGAAGGAACCGAGCGAAGAAGGAGAAGAACAGCCATCCGTCGAGGAAAAACGACCACAACGTTTTAGTTCGAAGTCAGAACAACAGCTACAGCGCGCGTTCAACTGGGTTAAGACATTCGAGGATAAACTTCTACAGCTTCTGGAACCGGAAAACGTGGATATTCGGAAGCTGGGCGGCAAACCTGTCGATGAGGCGCTGGAAGAAGAGTTAGCGAAGCACGTCAAGCAGGAGGACGAATCCAAATACCGTTGCAAGGTACCTGAATGCAGCAAGTTGTTCAAGGCGGACCATTTCTGGCGCAAACACGTGGAAAAGCGTCATACAGAATGGTTCGAGAATATCAGCAGTGACGTAAGTTCTAGGTTCTGAGACCTCAATACGATGCTAGACTAATCATGTGACAGCTCTCTTTGGTGAATGCCTATGTGCTGGACCCTGCTCGTATTGCGCCGTCTCGCTCCGATGCAAACAGCAATGGCCATTTTCCTCTCAGCTCTGGTCAAAGCCAAGCTGGTACTCCTCGTGGCTTTAGCCTGGCTTCCATGCCGCCGTACATCGGACATAATGGCAATGTCCCTGGTGGTTTCCAGAATTTGCCAGGGGCCGGCTTGCCCAGTATGATGGGTGTCCCGAATCAAGCTGGTTCTTGGAGTGGGAATGGGTTGGTCTCCGGGGATCACTCTGGCCTGCACCAGCCAGGTGCCATGCGTCGTAATAACCGTTACAATCGTTCAGGACCATATGATCGTCGTGGACCTCGACATGGCGGCGCAGGGAACGGCCGTCTGAGCCCAGTTCGCGGTATGTCGGGCATGTATGGCTCTGGTCGTCTTCCAGCTAACGCTGGCACCCCGTACATTCCCCCTGGCCATCCAGCCGCGGCGGCTTTTGCTGGGGCAGGAGGTTTTGCTGATGCTATGGGAGCTGGCACTGCCCAACAAGCGATGGGCCCCCGGGAAGCCGTTCAAGGTCGCAGTCTTAAGAGTTATGAGGACCTTGATGCGGTTGGTGGAGCCGGAAGCGGCGAATTGAACTATTGAGTAAAAGAACTCTCATAAACTCTCCTTTATTAAGTTTCGTTTCTTTGAACTACGGCGTCAACAGGTTTTTGTGTCTGCATTTCGTTGATTCAGGCTGACATATTGGGTTCAATATCTCTGCGCTTTCTTGTTCACCATATTTGGTTTTATCACAGCACACTGAATTTCTTTTTCCTATCCGTCTTCTGGTCGCTGGTGCGTTACATAGTCGTGAGTGATGGACTGAACTCCATAGCTTGCGACAACACTGTACTTGCCAAACTCTGTCATTCCCAAACTTGCTCGAGGTTTAAAACATGGTGGTATCTACTTCGAAATTTGCAACCTTGTTTCTGTTTTCCTTCTCTGCTTTCTTTTTTATTGTACTATAGTTTCCTCTTCAAACCAAAGTAACAGGGGTCAATGAACTACTCTTTCTACTTACGCCGTCTGCGTGACAAGTCTTACTGTAACCGCTTGGCTCTCAATACTGTACTTCAGAGCGGATAGTGATTTTGTATATGGCAGAATAATGTGTGCCCTGCTAGATATCTTCATTGCACTCGATATATCCATATTACTTTCTCTATATGTCGTTATATGTACAAGTGGTGTCGCTCAGAATGGGTCGCCGTCAAATTCGTGTACTATGTGCCGCCAATTACTTTATCATATCAGGGCATCTGGATAACTACGTCATCCCGACTATCCCGCCACTGAGCGCCCATCTTGCGAATCCGGCGCTCGCTAGCCAGGAACAGGAGGAGATATATATGAGAAGCTATTTCGCCCCATGCATAGGTTTTGAGAGTCAGCTGACGGGTATCCACTTCGCGTAGCGCTGACTCCTGGGTATTGTGTGGAAGTTGGACACTCAGCAAATCTTCTAGTATGCACCATACTCCCCAGCCTGCACGGCCTTCTTTGATGAATTCCGACAAGAATGACCAGAAGCGACAGAACATGGGCATGTCCCAAATGTAAGCTCCGTTGCTTTCCTGCCAAGGGATAATGGAATCATGCGCCCCGGCCTCCACGACGTTAATGCGGAGATACCAATGTCCTCTTTCTAATTTGTCTAGCTCTCTAATCTGTTCGAGAGGTCTGTATGTCCGGCTCTTCAGACGAGCGGCTAGCATTTTTAAAGTTGGTGTGATATGTGTTGTGAACTTTTCTTTCGATATGGGAGGTAGTGGAGGTCTGATTTCCACGGGAACAGGAAAGGTTGTGCCAACGAATGTCGACAGAACTGTGGACTGAACAGTGGAATCGCCGATCTGAGTGGCATTAGCTTCGTCGTTTGTGTACGGGCTATGACGCATTTTCTTTCGACCACTTATGAGCCGCGACGAATCTTTTTGATATCGTTTTGCACAAGTTAAATTTGCAGAGCATGGGAAGCTCTGAGCTCCAATGATAGATAGCTGATGCTCAACATCCTGCAGGTTGTCGGTGTCCGAAGATGGTCTTCCGGGTTGAGAATCCGGAATGACACTAACTGGAGTATCGAGGTAGTCTTTTGGGGAGCAATCATGTGACTGGTAATTAGGCAGTTCATGCTCCTCGTACCAGATGGTTTTATTAGATATAGTAATGGCCTGATTATCGGAGGTATCATTAGTAGGAATCACGGGTTCTTGGAGTGGCGTGTTGTTGGATGGTAATTGGGGCCGGGAGAGTCCGTCGCTAGTAGCGGTAGAGGTGGTATAATCATGGTCATTATTGGTGTCGTCCGGTTTCAAAGTTAGAACTTGGCGTGAAGCACTCTGGAAGCCGAGAATAGCTTCAACCTGAGCACGGTAGTGGGCGTCGTCGCTCACCCCACACGGCGCTGAGATGTGGACAAGGATCTCCGAATTTTCCATGACATCAGTGGATAAGGCGACTGCAACATGGTGGAGTGATCTCTTTCACATTCTTTACTTCAGATAAATCCTGCAGGAAGTTTCTTTGACATTGTGGTAGTTTAGTGGAAGGTCGCCAAAAGCAATGATAATGGATTGTGAAGAAAAGAGAGAGAAGGCCTAAAGGAGTATAGCTCAGTTCGAGTCATGCGGAAGTGGGGTGACTTCTCAAGATGGTAAAAATGCCAACTTTGGGTTTGAGATCAACATCAATAGTTCAATAACATTGGATCCTCTCAGCCCTCATCTCGATCTCTTGCCTAGCTCTACGTGGTGATTCGGCTGCCAGGAACCATCGACTATGATTTTCATTGTTAGTACCAGCATCTTGGTCACGCTCTTGGGAGTCAGCGTCGAGCTGTCGAGAATAATACCTATCCACCCCAAGGAGATCTCCATCTAAACGTGCCATTGTCTACTCCATATGATCTACGCAAGACTTAAAAAATAAAGGAGGTATCGAGGAGAAAACGACGGAAAAAAAAAAAAAAAAAAGAGTTACGAGCCGGTCCTCGATTACGCGGGTACTCTATTTTCTTTTTTCTTTGGCAGGGTACACTGGTGATACTACGTCCAAGTGCGGAGTATAGTACACATTGGAGCCCCAGTTAAAATTTCCGCCCTGACAAGGATAGATACGAAGCAGCGGCGAAGTGTCTAGGTAGGGTGCGACGAATGTCAATCGGATGACATGATCATGGGGATCCCGAGGTGACATTCTCTCGAATGATGGGTACAGAATACAGACGATGCTTGGGAAGTACTCAAGAAGTCTGGCAAAGGCCATGCATGTCATGTATGTATGTATGTATGTATGTATGTACAACTGGTACATACAACTGCTGTGCGCGGCCAGACTACTCGGCACGAGAAAGTTCTATTTTTTTCGTTTCTTGTTCTCCCCCTATGGCTGGTTACTGGTACCAATTGAGTCGACGGAAAGAGCGTTGGGGATCCCGGCGAGGGACCCATCTTTACCCACTTGGTACCATACCGGCACCAAAAATTCCCAAGCTCTCAATGGCCCTAATGATACGATGGGGCTCGTCAATCGGAAACACTCGAAAGAGACAGAATGACCAGTCCAATCGTCGATACTTCGTACCATTTTGCCTCTATACATCGAAGGCAACCGTTGCCCCCAAAGCTAAAAAGAGAATGAGATATTGGATAGTTCACATAAGGGTGACCATTACATTTGCCTGTCATGCATACAATACATTTACGATTGATATTGAGGGACGGTTTCACCGTCAGCAGGGTAGCAATCACGAGAAGATGGCGGGTGTAACTCCCATAATTCGGGGAATTCGATTGGTATAGAGGCGATGATTGATTCGTGACAACTTTTAGTCTTGACTTATGTATCGAATGTGGCTGTCGAGCGCTCTACAGGTAAATACCTAGTCAATATTTCGCTAGGGAGGGATGTTACCTATACATCCTTGCAGGGAGCCTCAGGAGAAGTTTCCCTGAGTCCAAAAAGGGAGCGAATGGAATATGGAAAAGGAAAAAAAAAGAAAGAAAGAAAGAAAGAAAGAAAGAAAGAAAAAAAAGGGAGAGATCTCCACGACGAGATCGGTGCTCTTTTCGGGCTTCATGGTGCATGGGTGAGTCCGGTTTTACCCTCCACCACGGGTGGATGCATTCTTGCTTTTTCTCCTAGGAACAGAGTCTTCCAATCAATTCAGCCGATCGCAAATGTGGGTATTACACCATTACATTGAACTACCTGAGTATGTACGGAGTACTACTACAATACCTTACCTGAAACGAAATCCGATCTTTTCAACACGCAGTCTATCTCTGATCCGAGTGGCAGGAGAGCTTACTAGAACCAAACTCAAGCAAGATTCGTGAGAATTCATTCATTCCCTTCTCTCTATCCATATCTCTTTGAGACTAATTTATTTTATTATTATTTTCCCCCCTCCCCCGGAGGGTCACCACCCTTTCAGAATACTGATCGACTTATTAATTTTCCTCTTTACTAGTACACTATCGAATATCTTAAGCGACATGTACTAAAAAAAGGACTTTTATTATTTTATTTTATTACAATCTTCTCATTTAAGCAGTCCCAAGTCGAAAGGGACGGCGATTCGGCTTTATTCGTTGTTTCAGGAGCCGGAGAAAGAAAACAAACGGATCTTCTTCCATCCAGCTTGCGCAAAGACCAAGCCAAACTGGGGCCGCTGAAGAACGGGTGACCAGAACCATTGAACCAATAAGCCAACACTTTACCGGTGGAAATCGAGCCCGCTTGACAGGGACTCCAAGTCGAATTGTACCGCGGTCGCTACCACTGATTTCTTAGCCTTCATCCACACTGTCAACTGACGGACGGTACCTTGTCCCACATCCTCTCTGTTTGTGCGTCTCGATTTCTTACGCTTCTTCCCTCCTTCTCTCCCCCCACATCCCTTTTAGAGCTCTTAGTACCTTTACATCTCTCTTTCCTCTATCGTCCTTTCATGGTGTGAGTAGGACTCCCATGGTTATAGCTCGTGTCTAAACTCAATTCACAGTTGGACGCCTAGGGGGGAAGCAATCAGGCCTACCCACTGCGTATAGATGTATGTACATACTTACCACCAACGGTAAGGGCGCTTGGACGAAGCGAATCCACTTTATTGAGAGTAGTTCATTTCAAGGCTGACAACGGTCGCAGATGTTCATGACCGTCACAATAATAACCTAGCCTCTAGACTCATTCAGATCCTAATCCACTGGACCCGTCCGTTCCTTTCTACCGGTGTCTTTTCCCTTGTCTTCACGCCGGTCGCATTCCACATCACTTTTCTCTTCACACACTCACTCCCAACCATCATGGCTTCTCTGAATGAAGGAGTCTTGCCTTTGGATGCAGATGCATTAAATCGGCACAATGATGAACTCAATGGTAAGTGCCTGATGCAGTTGATATCGCATTTGTGGCTTGTTATTATATGTGTGGTTTAAAGATAATCCTGAAGTTTTTCGGAGCCCTGCTGTCGCTCGAGATGAAATGCGATTCTGCTTGGCGAGTGCTTTGCTAGACTTCATATATTGTTAACCCAGCTCCATGATTATATGCTTTCTCACTATATTTTTCTTTCTTTTCTTGTTCTTCTCTCTCTCTCTCTCTCTCTCTCTCTCTCTCTCTCTCTATATATCTCGCATTTCGACGCAGCAGGCACGACTTTACCTAGCGATCATTGGGCTCTAGTTGCGCTTCGTCGTTGTTTGATCACTGACTCGAGACCATGATAGGCCGACAATCACAAGGCAGTTTAATGAAGGCGTCTATGGGAACAGAATGGTTTAAGTTTTTCGCAGGTGGACAAAAAAAGGTTACACGAGGTATGCGCCTTGCTTCCTTGGTCTCTAATAGGGTACTGACTTCTGCCGATCCAGATGGTCAACCACCAAAACGACGGGGCCCAAAACCGGATAGTAAGCCGGCCCTTACAAGGCGCCAGGAATTGAATCGTCAGGCGCAAAGGTATGTCGACAATGCGGACTCGGCCTCGTGATTATATACCAACCGTGGCGGTTTAGGACACATCGCGAACGCAAGGAACAGTATATGCGAGCGCTAGAGACTGAAGTCTCGCGATTACGAGAGGCCTACACAGAAGAGATATCTGCGGCGAATTTGACTGTCCACAAACATCGAGAGAGGGTCCAATCATTATCCGAGGAGAACAACATATTGAAAGAAATTCTAGCCGCACATGGCATCAACTATGAAGCGGAGGTGGCACGTCGCAAGGCAGAACGCACAAGTCCAATAAACGCAACGTATCAGTCTAGTCCTTTTGCCAGTAGCAGTGTTGGATCGCAGCCTGCAGCTGCCGCGCAGTCAGCTCCATCAACTCAACACGCTTACACGACGCCACCCACGACCATATCAGCCCCGTCTTCTAGTCTAAGTCCTATTGTAAACGGGATAGAACACATCGACGTCTCACCAACTCAAGAGCTATCGCCTCAGCATCAAAATTACAGCGCTACTCCCTGCGATGCCTTGGCAACTCTTGACTGGATAGCACCAGCGAGTCGCCAGCCTAATCAGCCACCGGGTATCTTTGAGAATGATCCTCAGCTGCAAATTGACTTTATTCTGACGTACGCTTCCCCTCACTTCTGGTTTTTCTGCTGCTTTTCCGCTCCTCCATAACTGATCAATTAATAGGTTAGAATCACCATGTCGCGAACATACCGACTACCTTTGTCGAAGATCCATTACGGAGGCCGACGACGAGAATATGCCTTTCTCCGGACACGCATTAATGGCCTCCTGTCCACCACCCAGTTATATTGCCAACACAACCCACGAACAAGCCTACCCACATCAGACGTATGATCTTCCACATGCCAATCTGACAACACTGCTCAATCTAAGTCGACAGCTTGTGACCGATGGCCAAATTACACCAATCATGGCCCTCCAATGGTTGAAAAACCATGAAATGTATCGCTCGTTGACCAGAGATGACATAAAGGTTGTAATCGAGACGCTCAACACCAAAGTTAGGTGTTATGGGTTTGGAGCGGTGGTGGAAGACTTCGAGCTTATGGACTGTCTGAGCAGTGTCATCGGATCCAGGGTCGACATGGGATTCTCCCGCGCCGGCGATGACACGCTGTATTCATAATGCCATGACATGAGGAGTTAAAGTGCTTTTACCCCAGGCTTTGGGTGGGTGGTGAGGGTGTATATAGAAGCTTCGTGAACATTGTTTTCTTTCGGCTACGATTTGCTGATGCATTGATGTAGAGCCTTGGTGTAAATCATCCTTCTGTTTGACTCTCGGCGTTGGCAGAGAATTTTCTCCTTGTTTCATCTTGTAACTTTTTGGGTCATTAAAAATTGGCAGCTGTTTTCCTACAGTTAGGCATGATTGCGGTGTGGCTTGTTAGGCAGCGCATTTTTCTGGACGTGACATTACCCAAGCAATCATATATACTTATGCATAAGAGATTGGACGGTATCAACTCTATAATCACACAGAAAATTCATCCTCAATTCCTATATCCCGCGCCACGTCCTTCGCTAAGTCTCTAAAATCCTCCCCATTCCGAATCCTCCCCACAATATGCCAAACTAGATCCTCCGACCCCAACCTCAGAGCCGAGTACACAATCTCCATAGCAGCGGCCTCCTCCTCCTCTTCGAGATCATCGAATGATGACTGATATGCCAAACGCTGCGCTATTTGTTCCCGTATTTGGTTCACCTTGCCCCTGAGCACGGTGATCATTTCTGCCTGTGCGATCGCCTGTCGATCTTCATTCGGAGCACTATATTTGCATTCCTCCTGGATCCCTCGTGTAATGCAGGCTTCACACGGAGAGAGGCGATTACACTACGGAACGTCGGTAAGTGGACGCCAAGGTATATTGGTGGTGGGGGATGATACGGCATCGTATTAAAACAAACCAACATACCTTCACTTTGCGGGTTCGACATGGGTGACATGAGGCCGTTGCCCGGGGTTTGGATTTGTGGCTCGTTCCTACGTCCATAGTACTTTCTATCGTTCTATTTTTGGCTTTTCTTCAAAAAGACAATATTCCAAGTTGTCATTGTTTGAGTAAAAAGGGACCGGTTGGGGGGGGGGGTTTTTAGTGATAGATGCATGCAGCAAGTAATCTCTCCATTCTACGAAATAAGCTCGATCGATAGTCAAACAGATCACCGCCGTTGTTCCCGTGAAGGATGATGACTAAGACGGTATTGGGCGTTTCGGGGCTTTGTTTTGGTCTTTCATTCTCCGAATCAGTTTTTTTGGGAGGGGGGGAGGTGGTTTCGTTTTATTTTCCGGGTTCAGTTGGGAAAATTCCCTAGCTTTTGGCATTTGGATGTATCCTTTCTCCATTTCTTTCTTCCCTTCCCCCTTTTTTTGCGTACCTTGTATGTACTCGAACAAACTGTCGGTGTGTCAATCGTTGCAGGCCTAGTGTATCAACCATGATGTATATAGATAATCTAGTATGGGATGGAATGATCGTGAAACGTTCACACTCCATAGACTAGTTACCCTGCTTTATGATTTCTGTGCTACTTGTCTAACAAGTGGGTTTCATGATGGTTACTGTACTACACAGTGCGTTTATTACTGCCAGATTATCGCCATGTTGAGGCAGGTGAAACAACAGCGGTGGCGTCTCGTCTACTTCTTGCTACTGGACGGTTCTTGATTGGAGAGTCTTAAGTGCTTTCTTTATTTTGGGGGTTTAGCGTGAGAATAAGGCATTCACGAAATGGTTGACGGGCAGTGGGGATATTGTCGAGAGCACAGTGATCATACTTCCGAGAAACGGTAGGTATTATGAATACGGGCTGTAGTTTGGAGAGCAAACCCCTTCTAGAGACGCTTGAAAGTCATCAAATGCGTTAAGGACATCAACGGCCATGTTCATAGCTCTAAAAGACTTTTGAATATGTTCACCAAATATTATCCGGGAATTTGAAATAAAATCATGACAGTATGATATCATGCCAGGAATAAACTCAATCATAAGCAATTTACTCCTCGTCCTCTTCGGCCTTCTGCTCCTCTTCCTCAGCGGCAGCCTCCTCATCTTCCTCGAAGGTATTGGCCGGCACGCTGTAGAGACGGAGAACGGGACGGTTGGGGTCCTTGATGAGAACGTACTTCTTAACCTTCTCCTCGTCCTCCTCGGCGTCCAGGGCGCGGATACGGTCGACAATGGTGCGCACGATACCCCATCCGTTGCCCAGGTTCAGGTTCATCTGAGCGGCGAGATCACGAGGCTTGTAGCCAACAACACCGAGGACAACGTGACCAGCGGCGGAGCGGGGGTTAGCACGGGAGACGAAACCGAGCTTCATGCCGTCGGCCTTGGCAAGGACGGCCTGGGTGGTCCAGCGGGCAAGCTTAAGGCTGTTGTTCTTCATCTCAGTGGCAACAACGGCACCGCGCTGCGACCAGAGCTTGCTGCGCCAGTCCAGAGCATTACCGGAGCCCTGGGCCTTGCTGTCGAACTCATTCAGGGCCTTGACGATCAGCTGCTGGTCTTCGCCGTTGACGGGGTTCTTCAGGAGGGCGTCGACTTCAGTACGGACAACCATGTTCAAAGGCTCCTCGTCACGCTCCAAGGAGAGATCGAAGCGGCGGTACTTGTAGGCCTTGGAGGCAAGAGGCTCGGTCTCCTCTGAAGCATTGTAGAAGGGGTTGGCGTTCTTCATGTCCAGCTTGGCATCCTGGGACTCGGCGACGGTTTGCAGGGCAAAGTTGTGGTTGATGAAGGTGGCTTCCATAGCAAGAGCGCTGGGAGTGTTGATGGACTCCTGCTTAGCCGAAGATTCGGCGAGCTCGAGAGGAGCGTCAATCGCATTTTCATTGACGGTTACCAAGTCGAGCGAGGCACCCTCACGCTTGTCGAAGTAGATCTTGTTGCCCTGGTGCACGATAACAATATCCCAGGAGTAGACACTGCGAGGAGCACACATAAGCATAGACAGGATATCGGAGGTAGCGAAAACGGTGGCTGAGTCCTTCTCGGCGAGCTCCTGGATGACAGGGTCCTGGGAGGTAGTAACGTTGTAGGCAGCACGGTCAAGAGACTGCAGTCTACGCTCAGCGCCCTTAACAGGGGCCTTGTCGTAAGACCGGTCGTAGTAGTAGAGGAAACCATACGAGTCGATATCCTCGCCCTCGGGGGTCTCTAGGTTCAGCTTCAGCAGACGGCTGAAGTCCACTTCCTCCAGCATAGTCCAGTCGGGGCGCACGTTGACGGACGGCTCACGAGTCCTCTGCGGCTTATCGTAGTCCTTCCATCCGAAGCGACGTCCACGGTTGCTGCGGCCGGCGCGGTTGTCGTAGAAGCGATCACCCTGGCCACGGCCAGCACCAACACGCTGGAAGCCAGCACGGCCACCTCTTTGGCCCGCGCCACGCTGGGCGCGGCCACGGAAGACGGTGCCACCACCACGGCCAAAGGTACGCTTGGCGGAGGTACGAGTGTTGTCAACGACCGAGAAGGAAGATTCATCTTCAGCAACCTGGATGCTGAACAGGTTGGAGGAACCGGCTCCGTACACTTGCTGGTCTGTTGATGATTGGTATGTTAGCTGCGGACCCGTATTTAACTGTCTTAATCAACTCGTACCCCTGAAATTGCGGTTGTAGGCCTGACGACCGGTTCTTTGGTCCTTGGACTCGGCAGTCCAGTCGGCCATGCGACCCAATTTATCACCCTTGGAGAAGGGAGCGTATGGGACGCCCTCAAGCATATTGTCGGTCGAGGTCGCGGGGCCCCAGGTGTCCTCCGCTGGCAGGGCCGCCACAATGTCGGCGATGGAAATGGGTGCCATGATGTCTGGAGATACTAATAGACCCAGAAATCGATTTCAGAACAACAAAGATATCTCCGCGCAGACGTCAGGGTATCTCGGCGGATGGTGAGATCACAAGCGGCGGAGAAATTGATAATTGCGGGTTGAGTTTTTGTGTCGCGAGTGGGCTTGTGGCTAGAATGCTTGGCTTGGTCGGCACTGCACCGCCACATCACGTGCGTATGGATGTGTACGGAGTATACAGCATTGTATACTCGGTATACTCAAAGGTGTTCCTAACGCTTCTCCTCATTAGGTACCCTTAGTGTGATTCTGCTCGGGGCAAACCTGTTTGGAATAACTAATATTGAATAAGAATCTATGGTGGAGGTGGAACTTTGTGATATGTGCTATCTCTGAAATCTGCTTGAAAGTATAACTTCCTTTAGTTCGTCCTTCATCTTTACGTAAAGGCATCTAGCTCCGCAATGCTTATCAGGGAACAAGATAGCATTGGGAAGTTAGAAACTCAAATTCTAGGATACCAAAGGAACTGGAGGCTCAATTGTCAAATGATTCTTTCATCCAACAAGATTTCAGGGGCGGAGAATACGATGACACATGGATATACGGTCCTTATCAATGCCCCGTCGCCTCCAATATTAGGATCTTTCTACATCACAGAATAGATATTATGCGTCACCTAGGCTAATTCTTCCGCTGCATTTTACCGCGCAGTTGGTGCCAAGACGTGGTAGAGACCAACGAGAGGCGGTCATTTTACCTTTGCTCTACCTATTTAGTACTGCTCCGCTAGCATGGAAGTGCACTGATGCCTTTCCCTCAGCTTCTGGGGCTGAATGCTGATCATCGGCCATAGTATTGAGTCTGATTGGTGCTAATGCGAGGGCTCCACTGATAAGGAACTGATTCTTTACATATGTCTCGTAGTAGTAGTTCCTTAGGGCTTGGCCACCGAACTATACGGAATAGGTAGGATGTGGTTCCGGCATTCGCTCTAACCTCCATTTCCCCCCCTAGTATCTATCGAACCATAGAGACAATTTATACTGCATGGCTCCACAATATCACCGAAATGGGGAAAGATCAATGAGTCAGCCCACCGGAAACAATTCGGTTCCTGCATGGAGATCTCGATAGTGCTGGGATCTACGGAGTATTCGAGTAATTGTTCTTGTTGCCTCATTACACCACACGGTACATTCTTACCTACGTCCCATAGGATTCAGTTGACTCTTATCAAAGTTGAATAGTTTGTGGATCAAGACCCCATCTAGGAAGGCATCTGCCTCTGGAACTACATTTTGGTCCCAATCTTTTTGCCAAATGCCGACTACTGAAGCTGACCTCTCTGTTCGTTCGAGATAACGATTCTAGGAATACCATTGGACTATCATGTCTTTACCTTTTTAGAGAGGAGGGACGTAGCTGAAGAGCTCTATCCGTGAAGTCGCTCTTGACCTCGAATATATAAAGCGAACAAGAACCCTTTCAGATGCTTCCCTAGAACATCTTCAATCCAGTAAACCAGCAGACTCAGACTCGAAGGCCACTTCCTCATCCCTCCATCTATCTTCTCAAACAAGACCACTTTACCGACAAATACAATGAAGTTCTCTACCGTTCTCTCTCTCTTCATCTCTGGCGCAGCCATTGCTTCGGCCCTCCCTTCCTCCACCGAGACTGTGGAGGCCGACTGTATCAAGCCATACCTGTGCTGTGGCGAGCTCAAAACGCCCCTTGACTCTACTGTTGATCCGATTTTGAAGCAGTTAGGAATCAACGCCGCAAGCATTGTTGGTTCCATTGGCCTGGCCTGTATGTCCCCATCTACCACGCGTGCATTGTGGGAAAGTTTAAGGAGGTGGAACATTTTTCTAACCAATCCGTAGGCCATGCCTGGGATGATTCTTGCAAAACTGCACCCAAGTGCTGCACTGAAGCTAATCTCTTGGTAAGTTCCTGCTCTCCGAGAGGGGAAAAGTAACGATAGAAGTGTCTCATCTAACATGCATACATAGGGTGGCACAATTGCTCTTGGATGCTCAGACCTCGTCAGTGAGCAGTAAACCCACTGAAACATTTGTTAGCCATTAATGCGGATGGAGTGGTTGTGCTGTACATCTGGGGTGAATGAGACGATTCTAACTTGTCTAGCTGATTTGTTCATGATAAACTTTTAATATCATATTGCGCCTCATTTAATCACCTCTGCTTTTCGAAATCTGATCTCTTGTTCGCTATGTAATATTTTGAGCCTCTCTTTATATGTTGATGTTTTCTGACACTGCTAACTAAGGAGAGGAAAATATCGTATAAAACAGACGTAATGTCACTTCGCTCCTAGAAAGGCACATATACATACGTGAGGATTATAGCCAACGAAAGCAGTGAGAGATAATTCTGTGATAATGGTAAAAGTATAAGTAAGAAAAGTGGCAATAGAATATAACCTAGGACACCAGAGGAGGTTTCATTGCGAGGGAGAGGTGCAGCAAGTGAACCTCAATCGAGGCCACTTTCTAAAACGTAAACTGGGTGTTTCCTGCCAAAGAGACTGCGTTTATACCCATGGTGGTCAAGGTTCGATCTCCAAGAGTGCAATGTTTTGGCCAGAGCTTTCAAAATGAGAATCAATATGTCAGGGTCAAGGTACAGATCTTTGCCGAGGCAGCACTTCGCTAACTCCCAATCTCGATCTTGTATCGACTTTATCAATTGTCGCAAATGACTTCTCCATCCGTGATATACGAATTTCACAGAGGACCTCCTCAATCTTTTCCAATATCGCTCAAGTCAAAAGTCATGAAGATTCAAGAACCCATTCCGTGCAGTCTGTCTGGAACAGACTCAGTTCAATCCTCACGAATAACGCCACTGATATCCTAGGATTTGCAAACGAGATCACTGCGTCAGGCCTGATACCCCCCAGAGTACTGGCATGCCTGGATGGCTACGCCACATTGACCTCAATTCAATTCACCGTAACAACCCATCCTCAGAAAACTTGAGCATATACCCATACAAAGCAAAGAATGATGCGCCTTACTCCATTGCGGAACATACTCTCCGGGCTGCAATTCACATTCCTAGATCATTCTCACACAAACAGGACAAGAAAATACCGGTGCTTCTGGTACCAGGAACCGCTGTTCCTGCGGTCATAGTCTTCTATTTCAACTTTGGTAAGTTGAGTAGAGCCTTACCCGAAAGTGAGCTAGTTTGGGGTCGATCTTCCTGGGGCCTCGTTAGATGACATTCAACTAAGCTCTGAATAGGTCGCCTATGCGCTCAATTATGTTTCGGCCTTGACATCATCTAAGATTGCAGTGATTTCTTGGTCCCAAAGTGCACTGGATATTCAGTGGGCACTGAAGTACTGGCCATCTACCCGAAACGTAGTAAGCGACTTCATCGCTATCAGCCCCGACTTCCATGGGATAATACTCAAGTGGCTGGCATGCCTGTTATTGGATAAGCTAGCATGTACTCCTTCGATTTGGCAGCAAGGGTGGGATGCAAACTTTATACAGGTCTTGCGGAGCAAAGGGGGAGACTCTGCGTATGTTCCCACGACCACCATTTACTCTTCATTCGACAAGGTTGTGAGACCCCTGAGTGGGGAAAATGCTTCCGCTCGGCTACTGGACCACAAGGGGGCGGGCGTGTCCAATAACCAGTTACAGACCATCTGCGCAAATATGACCGCTGGTGGCCTCTATACGCATGAAGGCGTGTTATACAACCCTCTTGCATGGGCCCTTACCGTTGACGCACTCCGTCACGATGGGCCTGGCAATATTACGCGAATCGATACCCAGAAGGTCTGTGAACCAGTGCTTCCGCCATATCTCGAATTGGCTGATATGCTGGGAGGATAGGATAGGATAGGATTGGACTTCCCAGTGTGGAGCTTAGATGGGCTTACGTAGATCCATGAATGCCAATCGTTAACTTGAGACACCTGAGAACAAAGCTCATGTTTGGACTCGGATAGAGAGTAAGTAGCCCACTTATCTGATCCTGTAGGACATTCCGGTTGTCGATCACCTCTTGAAGCATTAGGAATGTTCCTCGGATCAAGTGTGTCAATTGCCGGTAAATCATGGCATTATGTCTTCGAAAATTGAATTGATTGTCTTCAATTTCGCTAAACGCCGCCAAGATACCTGACAGCGCAGGATAGATTGATTAGGGCACCGTTGAACCACCCTATTCGTCAATTCATTATTCGAGTCCTCAAATAGTAATATAGGCTCAATTGAGGGAATAGTGTGGCATGGCGTGCTTCTTTTTTTTCTACTTTTTAACTGAATCAAGACATTACGACGCTCAGGAGGGGCACAATCCACGACTTCTCCGGAAAATGCGCCGTACGCAATCCACCGTCTACTCCGTCCTATCCACCATGTCAAAGACTGGTAGAGGCGTTTTGTGAAGAAGTTTTTCCTGTTGGTCCGCAGGCTCCACTCGTCCACTCTGCCAGCACTGCCAAGACTGTCCGTTTCACTCAATCGTCAGCTTCCATATCAGCACTTACGTTGTCACTGGCCATGGAGGTGCTCCATAGTAGCCACTCTTCTTTTGAAGTTTGTAGAGTGTTTTAGCCTATTCTTCTCCTGCCCACTTTCTCTCTCTCTCTCTCTCTCTCTCTTTTCTATTTTCTTTATTAATTTTATCATGTTTGCTAAGAAAGTACTACAATCTATGTGTGGCCGGACTCCGTACGGACTAACCTCAGAACGTCCGGGAAAAGAAAGAACTACTCCTATATCTCAATCGAGCGTTGGCTGACGACGACTATGTTCATGACCTAGTAGCTACCTCCTGGATGGACTAATCTCCCCTTTTGCTATCCTCTTGTTTGTGAATTCCATGGAGAACACTCTTAGTCGCTCATTCAATATGATTTTCTTCTTGGCCTTGGCTTTTCTTTGCTTTCGTAGTATTGTCGCGGCGTCTGATGATGATTTCATGTCCTTCGTGACAGTTCGTATGCCCAATTATCCTTGAAAGTAAGCTGCTGACAGGTCATAGCTCCCACAAGTTAGGGCGTTGAAGTTCGATATAACCTATCATGATCGCGACTCCGTAAGTCCGGGCTACTGGTTCGTTGCGCCTTATGGCGTGATTGATCCAGAGCCTCCGACGAAGCAATGGAAGCCGTGCCAAGTTGGCCCCTATATATACGATGCAGATGGTGTACGTTCATCCTGGATAATTTGTTTGTGATTCGCCAGAGACCAAAAATATGAAGAACAGAAGCTGCAAGTGAAACGCTGACTTACACCTCATCTATCTAGACTCTCATCTGGGCTGGATCGTGCTTGTATGACAACCGCAATATCTTCGATTTCAAAGCGGTGCCTAACATTGATGGCGGCTCTCACTTGTCATTCATCTTGCAGCATGCATATAGGACCAATGACATTGATAAGGGGACCGGATATGTCTTAGATCAGCATTATGAAACAGAGAAAGCCGTTCCGGTGACCAATGATCTCGGCGCATTCAACATGCACGAATTTAACATCCTCGACGGTGGGAAGACGGCTTTGGCTTGCGCATATCGAAACAAGTACATGAGTCTGGGTGACCTTGGTCGTCCCGATGAGTACGGTTGGGCTGTCACGGGTGGTTTTGTTGAACTGGATACGGCTACGGGTGAGGTGCTTTTTGAATGGGATTCAGAAGGCTACATCCCTATCGATGAATCTGTGAAAGTGGGCCCATCGACACCAGCTTCTGGCGAGCCTGGCTGGGATTACATTCATGTTAACGCGGTCGATAAGAATGCTGCGGGAGACTATATCCTCTCAGCCCGGTTCACGAGCACTATCTACCTCATCTCCGGGCAGGACAAAAGTATTATCTGGCGCCTTGGTGGGGAAAAGTCTGATTTCGTCCAAGACTTCACATTCTCCAAGCAGCACCATGTTCGCTTTGTCGAATCTAACGCCACACACACGACCATCTCGTTCCTCAATAACGCTTCAGACGAGGTCGAACAGGAAGAAAACATCTCCGCTGCTCTCATCGTGCAACTCCACACCAGTGTTTCCCCGATGACCGCGAAGGTCATTGAGCGATACAACCGTCCTGACGGAGACCTTACTCGGCTGCGCGGAAGTGTGCAAAAGCTGTCTAATGGGAATGTCTTCGTTGGTTGGAGTGAACGAGGATATCAATCTGAGCACTCCCCCGACGGCAAGCTTCTTATGGAAGCTGGGTTTGCTTCCTCTCGCTTCTCCACCTACCGGTCGTACAAATTCGACTTCACTGGTCGGCCCAGTGCCCCGCCGGACGTGGTCTCGTCCGTCTATGGAACAGACGAAACCGATCTCACTACCATTTTCCACGTGAGCTGGAACGGCGCAACGGATGTTGCTTCGTGGAATCTCTACGCACGGGTGAACCAAGACGGGATGCCTGTGCTGGTAGGCAACACCACCAAACTCGACTTCGAGACGATGTACATTGTGGATGGTTACCTAGATTGGGTCTCAGTGGAAGCTGTGGATGAGGACGGAAACGTCCTGGGTACCTCCAAGATTCAACGGACCGAAACCCCGAGTGACTGGCGACTTGCCGGGTTCCAAGGCGACATCATGCCAGCACCCCACGACCCATCGATTCTCTATGGGGACAGAACCATTGCCGAGGTCGATGATGATGATGATGATGATGATGATACGGAAGAAACTGAAGAAGTCTACTTGAAGGCTCAGGAAGCGGCCGAAACCATCTACAAGGCATGGGAGGTCATCCGAGGGGTCGGCGGCCTTCTCATCTTCGTCCTAGTTCTATGCTCTACAGGCGGGCTCCTGGCGGGTATGTACTGGTATTTCCGGCGGCGCAGTATGCAGGCATACCACGAGGTCGCTTCCGAGGAAGGCCAGCCATTGAACGAACGCTCTATCTGACTGTGATCCTGTCACCAAGAAAGGAAAAGAGAAGCCACATCTATGGCTCAAGCTTAGAAGTTTGTATACACGGCATATTGCAAAGCGTCAATTGCATACCTCTGACGTTGTATTTTTCTAATATTGTATTCCACATTCTGTCCTCCTATCTCCCTCTCTCTTTCCCCCCTTTTATTCTTTTCCTTCTACGATTTACGTATACATCGAGAATAAACCTGGACACAGGTCAAAGCTTAGTCATAGTACTGATACATGAATTGTTTCCTATCGCAGAGTATCTTTTCTGTTGTTTCTCTAATGAAACGAAAAGGGCAAAAGACAATAAAGAAAAATAGAAGACTAGAAGAAAACAATCTGTATGGTGAAACCCCAGTGTTGTAAGCAGGTAACTTTTCCCCAAACCATTCAGCAGTGCTGCCATTTTCAAAACTGCAAATAATACTATGACCGGATCACACCCAAATGTTTAAACCACTAATCTTAAGATCTTTTTTGCCTTAATCGGTCCCATCAATTCCTTAGACAGTCGTTCATCCTCCCGAATTTGGAACATCTTCGGCTTCATTATCCTCTGCTCCAGAGCGCGCGCCACTGTCCGAAGTTTGTCATCTTGAAATCTCTTCATTTGAAGCTGAACACCCGCATAATCTAAACCACCGTCATAGTAGCCGAACAGCAGAAGCGGCATAGACCAGAGTTCGCCAATTTCCAGTCGGATGGGCCAATCGTAAATGGCTAATCTGGCATGTAGCACTTTCAGAGATGCACAGGCTGATGCCATCTCATCACATGCATTGTACCAAGCAATGTCACTGCGGATCTTGAATGTGCGGAACGCTGTCAGTCGCGGCTCATTGTACATGATGTGATTGAGTTCTACATGCCGGATAGCAGCCTGGCAATCCTTGGATGTAGTTCTAAGAAATCGTATGATTGGATTCGCGGAACTGAATATGAACTGCGCGGTCGAGTATAGCAAAAGAACTGTCTCGCAATAAATAGTTCGACATGTGAAGACAAGGCCAAATAAGAATGGCGTGTGCCTGGTGCGGTGGCCATTATGATCCACTACCTGTGTAGATGGGTTGCGAGGCTTCTGCTGACGATGGTAGAGCCTGTAACGAGCTGGCCTAGACGTGTCGGTGTTTTTATCCTTGTGACGGAGAATTTCTATACGATGTGGCCCGAAAAGGTACTGGTAGATCTGCCAACGGATCTCTGCAGGAAGACCCAAGAACGATGCAGGCTTTGCCGGTTCCCTGGAGGGACTGGTTTTCTTTCCAGAAACTAACGGTTTGTTCTCTAGTACCTTTTGCGCAGATATCGAGCATTTGGAGGCAGGTTGGAGGAGCAGAATCCTCGGAACTGGTGTTGGGTAGTCCGCCTTCTGTCGTTTAGTATTGGTTTTCGAAGCCAGCGGAGATCCAGGCGCACGCTTGCTACTGGTATACTCTTGCTTTGGCCCAAAATGATCTGGAGCCTCTATGTTGTATACATGGTTTCGTGGTGATAAACGGACGGCGTCCAGCTTCTGCGGTTGGTTTCTTTTCCTTGTGTTTGATGCATTCGCTGGAGCCTGGGCTAATTGCGGCGAGCAAGGATTGGTGTTTTCCTGAAAAGTATCGTTCATTATGAGCTAGAGACAAGATATAGTATCTAACTTACCTTTGGATTTGATCGATAGAGAGCTCTTCCGTTATGCCGAGTCTGTTCCGTTAAGTTGGGGCTATCGGTCAATAAAGATGATGGATGGCTCATGTTAAGGCGAGAAGTTCCTTCTCCAAAACGCGAATACTGAGGTTCCTTTTCAAGGACTTTTTCGGCTTGGTCAAGAGGTCTTTGATCCTTCTTGCTCTTGCCTCGTCGACTGCGAGGTGCACGGTTGTTTCGACGGCCACTCCTCGCTGAGTCTGCCATGGTTGTGGTAGTAATTCAAAAGCTGAGATCTTTTGGCTTAAGTGATACAAGTGTATTCTGAATATTGTAGAAGAAAGCATTGGATTTGAGAAAAGGCAGGTAGCATAGATGTTTAGTCTGAAACAGGAGAAAGTGGAAGGCATTCATATAAATGGCCCTTGAGTGGAGAGGTTATGTATGTATGGGAGTAGGTTAGTAGTATTCAGAATAGAGAGATGAAAGGGACCAGTGACAATCATTTCCAAAAGCTAGGTACATTGTCTCAGATACCGTACTGAGGTCTGTTGAAAATGACTTGTGCGAGAGTGAATGAAAGAATGAATGACTGTTATACTTCATTTGTGTATACTTCAGTATCATTCATTTTGTTACAGAGTTATTTACCATACCAAAAATACCAATTCTATACACACTATTCCTCATGCGGAAGGCATCTGAACCCGGTCCTCCAGGTATCTTGTCTGTGTTTTCTTTTTTCGGAACTATCTTTTCTAACTAGTCTCTCTCAATCTTCCACTTTCACTCTTTCAATCTCATATAATACTCCTCAATTCCTCTTTTCCAGATGTCTCCCTGCTCTGGTGTCCTCCGCAATCCCGCCCTCCCAATTCGCTCCCGGGTAGCCTTCTCTCTCAATCAAGCCGCAAGATCATCATCCCGACCCCACCACCTCCGGCACCAACAACACCACCGCCCCTATTCCTCCTCTTCTCCCAACTCCTCGCAATCCAACCGCTCCCAATTCAAAATCCTTCCATTCCTAGCAATCATCGGCATTGGCTCTGGATCCTACATCTTCCTCGTCAAGTCGCGTACCGGCATTCACAAACCGAAACCCGACTCTCAATCTCCTGATTCCTAAATTACCCTACACCCCCCCCCCCCCCCCTTTTAAGAATCTGTCTACTCTCCGACTAAAGAACCATGGCCGACACTCAACATCCCACCCCTCGCTTCTCGACCTCCGAAGTCACGGTTGTGTTCCTCCTCGGTGGTCCCGGAAGTGGCAAGGGCACTCAATCCGCCAATCTCGTCCGCGACTACGGCTTTGTCCATCTGTCGGCGGGTGATCTGCTGCGCGCCGAGCAGATCCGCGAGGGAAGCCAGTATGGTGAACTGATTAGGACTTATATCCGGGAGGGCAAGATTGTTCCGATGGAGATCACGGTGGCGCTATTGTCGAATGCCATGGCAGATGCTTTGAAGAATGGTGCTGGTGCCGGGGAGGGCAAGAAGGCCCGGTTCCTGGTCGATGGATTCCCACGCAAACTGGATCAGGCTGTTTTCTTCGAGGATACAGTCTGTCCGTCGGAGTTGACGCTGTTTTTGGACTGCCCGGAGGAGGTTATGGAGAAGCGCCTATTGAAGCGTGGAGAGACCTCCGGCCGTGATGATGATAATGCCGAATCCATTCGGAAGCGTTTCCGCACTTTTGTTGACACCAGTATGCCTGTTGTGACGGCCTTCGAGGAACGCAATAAGGTTGTGTCTGTGTCGGCGACGGGGTCTGTTGAGGAAGTGTATGCTCGTATCCAAGATGGCTTCAAGGCTCGTGGGGTCCATCAGCAGTGATCTATGTCTATTATTATGGGTATCGGTGTCAGCGATCTTTATATTTTCCTTACTGGGGGTGTGGATAGCGCTTTATAGATGGAGTGGTTTCTTTCTCCCTTGCATACAATGTCTACGTCTTAAAGTACATTATAGCCGGTTTATATATATGAAGATATAATCCCAATGGTATATCACTTCGTATATGCATGACATGACTCGTGTCCATTGATCGGGCCCAATCCTAACTACATGCCAGGCGGAACCTGTCTAGAAACAAATAGCTACCATGAACCGATAAAAATGTCGCCCGGAGAGAACACATGAACCAAAGAATAAACAATCGAAAGAAATTGGAAATACAACATAACACCTCTTCCCAGCCATTACACGACGAACTTTTTCTATACTTCTTTTCCATTCTCAATGAGTATCGTGGTGTTTCCTTAAGAGTAAATTACTCCGCGGCAGCCACCTCCTGAGGCTGCTGTTGCTGCTGAGATGGTTGGTTGTTGCCATGGCGCTGCCGACGATCTCCAGACTTGTTACCCTTGTCGTTCGACTTGCCCTGAGCGGCTTCCTCTGCTGCTGCAGCGGCCTGCAGGCTTTCACGAACGAAACGCTCCCGCTCAGTACGAAGGACGCCCAGAACGTTCTCGAGGCTGCGGCGCCAGACCATCAAGCGACCCTGCACTTCCGCCCACTGCTTCTCGCCGAAAACACGGTAGGTGGCGCGGTGTACCAGGAATTCGGACCGCAGCTGAGACAGCTTACCCTCGACCAAACCAGCACGGATTGTATCGATGACCCATTTCTCGACATCTTCGGCCGGCACACGCAGAGCCGCGGCGATCGTGGCATAGGGCAAGGAACGGGAAGGGGCCGAGGCGGCCAGAGAGGCCAAAGTCAACAGACGCATCTTGTTCTGCAGCGCTTCGCCAGCGTCGGCCAGCACACCACCGGAGATGCCTGCCAAGGGAGTGGCGGTGACAAAAGCCTCGTAAGCGTCGAGAGTGTCGGCCGTAAAGATCTCAAGAAGCTCGAACAGAGTGCTGTCGCTGGAGCGAAGAGCCTGGACGGCGTCCGAGGCCGTCAGAGGGGTGAAGTCGAACACAGCGGGGTGGGTGAGAGCGGAGGTGAGAGCGCGGATGGCGAGGTCGCGGGCCTCCTTGGACGAAGCCTGCGCGGCTGGAATGGTCTGCAGAGCCTGCACAATATGAGTCTGCGCCAGCTCCGGATCGCCCGCAGCCTGAGCGGCATCTGCAACAGCGAGATGCAGGCGCTGAGCCTCTTCCTCATCCAACTCCCAGGAGGACAGCCAGGTGGGCAGCTGAGCGGTCAACTGAGGCTTGAGGGCTTCGAAAGCGACTGTGGAGCCGGACTGACGAATGACTGCGACAATACCCAGGAAGACATGGAAGCGGCTGGAGTCGGTAGGAGCGAGGGTGTTGAAGATGGTGGAGAGGATAGAGATGGCCAGCGAGGGTCCGAACTGAGCGGAGGAGGTGATGGGTTTAGCGAGGTAGGAGCAGATGCGGGAGAGAAACATGTCAGGGTCTGAGGCGTAGTGAATAAGATGGACGAGAAGGTTGTAGGCGGAGATGATCTCTATTTATTGGCGTGTCAGTTTCTGTTCTGTCATGCAGTTTGATATCCTGCTCCTGCTCGCTTGGACGATATGTTGGAGGGACGACCCACCCTTCTCTGGAGCATTATTCAACACGGACGCCGCCGAGACCAGCTTCTTGAGAACCTCATCACGCTGTTTCCGATCGGGCTCAGCGTCACTCTGTTCCTGCTGGCGGAGGGGTTCCAAGAGCGGGGAGATTTCGGCCTGAATGGAGGTGGTGCCTTCGCTTTTGCGCAGTGCGTCGAGGTACTGGGCGAACTCGTCGGCGAGTTCGCTGAAGGAGCCCTCGATGAGGAGGGTAGTAGTGGGGGCGGGCATTCTGACGAGGGACTGTGAGGATGACAGGCAAAAGAAGTAAAAAGGAGGAAGAGAAGGGGAGGAAAGCGAGAGTTGAATTCCGTCGTGGTTGTGGTTGGTTGGCGGTGGAGAAATTTCAGTGTGGGAAAAATTCTTGGCGCTGATTACGATGGATCAGCGTTTATAGTGACGATCGATTGTAGATTCTTGTATAAAATCAGCAAAAAAATAAACAAAGATTTTCTATCTCTACATTTTACGATGGTCCCATTGCAGGAACTTACTGACTTATCAGCGAGTCTTCAGAAGATCTTAAAGAACGACTATTATTCTTCCATATGGAGTATCATCAACTAGACTCGTGAAAGGAACGACTAAAAGCACGCACAGAACGATACAGCTCATTAACCGCGACATGAAAACAGGGGAATAGTACGATACGGTAGGTCATAGACGCAAAGCGAGATAGGAGAGAAACAACATCAAGCACAATTTTTTTTCGAGAAGGATCGCAGTGGCGCATTCCATAGTCAGAACTCGATCAAGCTATGTGCGTGCAGTGATACCAGAAACTACCATCTTACAGAACGAGACGGAGACCCAGAAAGAGTACCGTTGCCAAGATACCCGTGGCATGGTCCTGGGCCATGCGCACAGCGGCATTAGCGGTAGTGCTGCTTGTGCTGCCACTGCTCGTCGCGGTGCCAGTGGATGAGCTTTCGCTTTTGCTAGACCCCGAAGAACCAGTCGAGGTAGGCAAGGACGTGGTCGTACTAGTCGATGAAGACGAGCCAGAGGCATCGGACGCATTTTTCGAACCACACTGGCTTTGGGCCTCCTTGCATTTCTCGTCGCCGTCAAGGTCAGTAGAGCGGTCGATGCACTGGCGGTAGTTCTCCTGGCAGACGAAGAAGGGGATAGTTTCCGCGTAAGGCGCGACGTCAGCATCGGTGCCATTGGAGCATGTGCAAGTGAAACCAAGAGTTTGCTGTGACTGTTAGCTCATCTAGAGCTCTCCAACGCCGCAGGTGTGTAGTTTAACCATACCGGGTCACAAGTGTTCTTATCAGCAACTCCGCCGCAGATCTTAGGGCAGGCGTTCCGCTCGGCCTGACACCAGGCAGCTGAAGATACTCATTAGTTTTTCGGCCGTACCGGTGGATCATGCCATAGGCATGTTGTACAATCACGACCAGGACGAAAACCTACACTTATCCGCGGGTTTCACCTGGTTCAGATCGAATCCCTCAGGGAAAGTATAGTTGCTGGCGGTGGTCGCTGCAGTAGCGGAGGCCACCAAAGTGGAGAGAAATACGATCGGCAACATAATGGTCGTAAATGGAGTTTGGGGGTTGTGTGTGTGTGTGTGTGTGTGTGTGTGTGTGTGTGTGTGTGTGTGTGTGTGTATGTATGAATGTATGGATGGATAGTAATGAAGTCCTCAATCGATCAGTAAGGCTATGATATGGACCAGACGCGAAAAGGCGAGTAGAGGATGGCGAGAGAAGAAGGTTGTACAAAAGCAGCTGGGGGGGGGGGGAAGGAGATAGAAACAATTCTTGAAAGGGGAAGAGAATTGGCAGGAGATAAAAGAGAAACCACAAGGGGCGAAACAAGGAAGAGGAAAGAA